>NW_028324301.1:6352500-6652500 GCF_058129835.1 Hydra viridissima | reverse complement strand
GGATAATTACATGCTCATATTCAATTAAAAGTTGGGTGCACAAATTTGTTTACTCTCTTAATATACAATATTCTTTTTGCATGACCCACACTATTCCTCTAACTGTAATTCTTAAATTTGTTCATCTTTTCTAACAGAAAAAGATGCAGGAACTGTAACTGCAAACTTGAAGATCATGATGTTAAAAATGAAGAAGAAACACATCAAAACATAGTTGCAGTTCTTTTGGCTGATCGTGGTATTACAAAGCTTGGAAAATTAGATATTAATGTTAAACATGAAGATCTTTTAGAAAATCATCCCTTGATTAAAAAAAATGTCCAGAAGAATTTTATTCAAGTGCCTAAAGCTTCTGCATCTGTTGTAAGTTTTCTATTGTATTGTATTCAAGATGTTAGTGTCTTTTTTCATGAAATTCTATATAGTGCTAGGTGATGCTTATTATTTAACAATTTACTATTAAAAGTTGGTTATATTATTTAATTGTTTATTTTAATAAATATACAGAGCTGAGCACTAAAGTGTTTGCCATTAATTACCGTTAACTATTTTTTAATTTTGATAACTGATGTTATAAGTATTTATTAATCAGTTAGTCATGACATCTGTAGAAATACTTATAAAATCTCCACCTACCACCTCTGAGAATATCTCTTTCAAATATCATTTAAGTAAATCCAAACTATAGAATTTTAATTTAGTTGTCTAAGTTCTTGGATGCAATTCCAAAAGATAAGGCTGCTCATCATAGTGAAGCAGGAGCACAATATCGAAGTAAGCAGCTTGCAAATCAATTGCCTGCACATGATTTTGACCCATCATTCTGTGACAATCTAACTGATGCAGAAAAGGATAAAATGAAAGCTTTTAATGCAGAACGGAATGAAAATGCAACTGGACAAGGAGAGATTAAAGAAAAAACTCCTAAAGTAGTTGTGCAATGGGTAAAATGTTTTTAAGTTTTGTTACTTACATCTTTATGTTATTTTTCTTAGTTTGCTAAGTCTGCTAGTATATTGTATGTATGTGAATATATATTAGAGTGGTTAACTATCTGTTGGCAAAAAATAAAAATCCTTTTCCATTAAATTTTTTTTTGTTTTCTATGTTCCCACAACAAAGTGCCTTTTTTTTAGGGGGGGGGGGGGGATTATATTATATTAAGTACTGTCTCTTTATATTTGTTAAGAGCAAGTTGAGCTTTTTTTTATGTTTAATGAGTTTAATGATTGCTATCCAAAATGGAAAATATTTTTTATGTTTTCAAAAAAAGAAAAAAAAATAATAAAGTACATTATCATTACCTATGGACTTTAATTACTTTTTTTATGATTTTAATTACAGATTCACAACTTTATTTACAAATTTTTATTACTTCATTAAGTTATTTAAGAATTAGAACATCAGCAACATGCTAAAAGTGCTATTTTTTTGAATCACTGGGAACATTTGATAAACAAAAATTTTAAAAATAGCCACAAAAAAATGCTTGAAAACTTGTCACTTTGCATCAAATTTGCTGCAATGCTGGATTGTACAATTATCAGTGACTGGAAAGCCATGCTCATCCTAACAGCAGCAGCCCAAACCTTCAACAATAATTATGTAGCTAATCTGCCATTGTCTATATGCAATATTCTAGAAAAAAAAAAGGTTTAATTTTTTCATTACACCAACTTCTTGCTTTTTCTTTGTATTCCTTCAAATTAATACTTTCTGTCAAAATGCCAATAAATGACCAGATTTTGTTCATTAGTGGTAAGAAGGCTGCTGAATCTGTTTAAATAGTATATGATAACTGAGTAGCCTTTAGCTAACATGTTCAATTCAATCTGAGAAAAAAGTGCAGAAATAGTCCCAGTAATTAAAGAACATGGAATTTCTTGATAAAAAATAAATGTTGTCAGTGATTACAGCAATTCTAAATAATATGTTTATTTACTAAAAAACTTGCTTAAAGTAGAATTTTATTTAAAGTAGAATTTTTAAAAGCAATCTTAAAATTTAAATGAACTTTGTTCATTTAGATTGTAAGGTGTCCTGAAAAAAGGTTTGTGCTTATAATATTCTTTTGATTTTGAGTTTCAGTGTTCAACCTTTTTACGATGTATTTTGTCATAGCTCAAAGCATCACTTATATTGTGTCTATATTTTTTGTGAATAAGTCTTAAGAGGGTTGAACTTTTTTCATTTTAAGAATCATAACTTATGAGGTCATTAAGGTTTTATAAAAATATAAAGAGTTTAAAACTTGTTGGTTTTAAAACAATCAGTTTTACAAAAGATGTTACAAATATATAAGTTATATATTTTCTCATTAAAGATTTACACTAGCAAGTTTTAGACATTTTTAAGGGAATGTTCCACACATTTAAGTTCTTTTTAAGCAGAATCTTAAATATTTTTAAAATTTATTCTTTAAGAATTCTTTAGACTTTTTCATTACCAATATTTAGGTATGCGAGCATTGTAAATTGCATTTACAAGGTGGAGAGATTGCTGTTTTTGCAGAGCGGGCAGGACAAGACAAATGTTGGCATCCAAAATGCTTTGTTTGTGCTACTTGCTCAGAAATGTTGGTAGATCTCATTTACTTCTACAAAGATGGTGCAATTTATTGCGGGCGTCATCATGCTGAGTTGACACGTGTTCGATGTGCTGCTTGCGATGAAGTGTGTTTTTGTCATATCTTTTTTAGTTATTTGATGTAAATTTTTTTATTTTTTCTAATTTTACTGTGTTTTTATTTAGCTTATCTTCACAAAAGAATATACCCAAGCAGAAGATCGTAATTGGCATTTGAAGCATTTTTGTTGCTTTTCTTGTGACAAAGAATTGGGTGGACAAAAATATGTGGCTCGAGAAGAGAAACCTTATTGCATGGATTGCTATGATAAATTGTTTGCTAAGATATGTGCATCTTGTAACAAAAAAATTCCTGCTGATGGGAGAAGGATAACCTACAAGGATGCTCACTGGCATGCTTCTGAACACTGTTTTAAATGTTCATCTTGTGCAAAATCAATGTTGGGAGAGCAGTTTATTTCTAAGGATGATAAAATATTCTGCTCTGCTGAATGTATTAAAAAATAATTTTTCTTTTGTGTGTTTTTATTAGGTTTTAACTTTATATTTTTTTAAAATTAATTTTGAATTAGCTCGTAATTATCAATATTTTGGAGGACAAAATTTTATTGGGATCATATTTTAACGAGTCTCTCTATAGAGGTTTTATATTTTATTGGCATATACTGGAATCTTATTTTATGCAACAGCTATTTCTGTACATGTTATTTGTTTTATAAAAAATATCGTTATTCAAAACGCTTTATTAAAAGAAATTAAATAACAGCAAGGTTAGTTGCTTAAGTTGGCTCAAATTATATCTACAGTTCGTAGGAATATGCTGTAAGACCTTGTAACACATCTCCAGAATTTTTTTTTGTTATCAAAGAAAATGTTCTCATTCCAAAAATGTAAAAAAATTTTCTGTTGAACCTGGGGAGAAATTACTTTTTTCAGGAGTGCCCAAGAATTTTGTTGTTTAAGAAAGGTAACTAAGATAACTAGAAAATTATATACTAGAAATTACATACCTAGAAAATTTGAGTAAACCCCGTGCCTCTTAATTACTTTCTTATCAGTCATAAAAAATACTGGTCAGCCTTCAGCAAAACCAACGGAATATTGGGTTGGCAACTAAGTAATTTCGATTTTCTAGTCATAAAAAGCATGCTTTTTTTTTAACGACCAGCTAATCTTAATGTGCTCTGGTTTTTTTACATTTGATACAAGACATATTGAGGTACTTTAGAAGCAAGTGGTGCATGAGTACTTGTGTACATGCCAGCTGTGGATCAATTTTAAAATGGAGTACAAAAATTAACATTTTCGGCACATTTTGCTTTTTTTTTTCCACAAAGGAAAGAATGCGGCTGAAATTCATAAAGAAATATGTGAAGTGTATGTGGTGTTGATTGTCTAACAGAGCGTGCATGTCAGAATTAGTTTCAAAAATTTCGTTCCGGAGATTTTTCTCAAATATGAGTAGCGTACTGGTCGGCTTTCTGAAGTTAATAATGATGAAATCAAAGTTATGGTTCAAGATGATCGCCGATCTGTTCAAGAGATTGCAGAGAGGTTAAATGTATCTCATAACTATTGAAAAGCACTTGAAAGTCTTGGACTTGTTAAGAAGCTTGATGTTTGGTTACCTCATGATTTGATCCACTTGACATGACGAATCAACACTTTTGATATGCACCTTAAGCGCAATGAAACTGACCCTTTCTTGAAGCGAATCGTTCCTGGTGATGAAAAATGGGTTGTCTACAGCAACATTATTCGAAAACAATCATGGTGCAAGCAAGATGAACCACTATCGATCACATCAAAACCTGAATTGTATCAAAAAAAGATCATGGTGTCAATATGGTTGGACCACAAAGGTGTTGTTTATTTTGAGCTACTTCCGAAGAACCAAACAATCAATTCTGAGGTTTACTGTCGACAACTAATGAATCTGGATAAACCAATCAAAGAAAAACGGTTGGATTTGGCAAATTCGAAAGGAATACTGTCCCACCATGATAATGTAAGACCTCACACATCTTTAGCAACCCTTGGAAAATTGTTGGAGCTTGGTTGGCAAGTGATGCCACATCCTCCATACAGCCCTGATCTAGCACCATCTGATTACCATTTATTTCGAATCTTGCAGAATTATTTGAATGCTAATTTGTTCAGATATAATGATGACCTTAAATCATAATAGGTTAAGTTTTATGTTGATAAGGGCCAGAAGTTCTACGAGTGTGGAATCATGAAGTTGGAAGAAAGATGGCAAAAGGTCATCGAACAAAATGGAAAATTAATAATTTATTAAATATTATTCTTTGTATTGAAACATATGCCTTTGTTTCATACTATAAAACCTAAATTACTTAGTTGTTAACCCATTATGTCAGGTATTTACATTTCAACAGTATAGGGACAAATGCAGAATGTCTGCATTTTCATGAAATCAATGTTTTGTCCACAATTGATATCCATCATTAGTTATAACACAAAATACAATTGTAATATCTTGCTTTTAGCACCTTCAACAAAACACAGAAGTAATGTTGGGCATACAACATTTGTTCACTATGACAACTATTTGGCTTGTTTTGTTTATGTTGAATATATTACAAAGCAAGATGGCCACCATTTACTAACTTTCACAGTATTGTTTGTGTTTAAGGTTGTTTGGATCAGCGCATTCAAACATTATATTCCAGAACAATTTATTGAAGCAATCATTTTGGATCAACTTATTGATAGGGCTACAGTTAGCTCTAAGAAATTCGTCCAAACAGTTAGCTCATGCTCTGATTGACGTTAAAATTTAAACAACAATGTTAAAACGGTTGGTTAGGATTAACTTTTCTAAGTGTTTTTAAAAGTCGGTGCGAAAAGTAACTTATATGATTAAGCAACAGGCTTATGTTATGTTATTAACAGTAGCTCAGATCAAATGCTCCTTATGGCGAGCTCAGATAACTAATTGAGGTGCCTTCTACTAGTACAAATCAACATGTAATTGCTAGTTCCAATGAACTCAACGTGCTTAATTCCGTTGGTGGTAGGAATGGCTATGAGTTTGACAATAATAATCATCAAATTAAAAATGAAGAAGTTTTATCTTCGCCAGGCTTAGACCAACACGTAAATGTTCGTAATCTTGAAGAAGATAAACAAGGAAGAAAAAGAAAAAGAGAACCTGAAATGTAAAAATGATATACCCGGAAAGAGGCACGCAATGATTTGTTGTATGTTACCAGAAAATGCAAAAAAAATTCTTGCTAAAAATCTCAAACCTGTCGGTTATAACAAAGCATTAGCAGGAAAAGACAATTCAAAGGCATTTGTCAGATCTGATAAAAGACAAGGACAGCAGCTCCAAGCAAAGTTTCCAAAGATTTGTTAAAAAAAGTTCTCCAACATTTTTCTAAAAATATTATAACAACCAGTATTTGTCACCACGCTTTATCATAAAACAATATAATGACTTTATTAAGATGACTACTGCATTTGCTTGATTATACAACCGGTAAGAGAGCACAAATTTAGACAAACTTTTATCAATAATTTCAATATCACAAAAATGTTTCAAGCACAAAACTGATCAGTACTCTTTTTACAATCTTTACAGTGATGCATATAAAGCAAAGAAGTTGATATGTGACTACTATGAATTGCGGATTCCAGGACATTGCCAGTCTTCTCCATAGTTAATGAATTCAAGATGTTGTTATGTTTTAAAAAAAATATAAATTGTTATTATATTTTTATCTCATTGTTAATATCATGCCAGAACCTGCAAAGAAGTATAAAACTGTATCTTTTTTCGTAATTTATTCCATAATGTTAAAGAGTTTATCATAGCCCATAAATGTAAAGCATGGTTTTCGTTTGTTGTGTCCGAGAGCTAGCGTGTGAATTCTGTCTTGTAAGATGTGTCTTTTATCATCGTTAGAGCTGAGTGCGACTTTGTTAATTTCTTCGGTGTAAATGTTATGCTGATGTGATCGGATAACGTTCATGGCTGTAAGCTTTTCTGTCTTATTCATCAAGCAGTCGTAATAGTCTTGATGAGTAATCTTATTTTTGACCACTTTCTTTTTAACCCCTTTGCATTTTTTGTGTTCATCTTTAGCGATCTTGTAAGAGTAGAGTTTGGGTCGAAGTCCAACAAACTCTTTAATCAGTTTACCAGCAGCCTCATCTTTGAACTTGCCTATAACTTTTTTATTTTTAAACCCAATGTTAAATCCAAAGTTTTGAACGGCAGGATGATCTTTCGCGAATTCGCTTGTGTCAAATTTAGCTTCAACATCGTCAGCAATGTCTTTGAAAAAATCATCCGTTTCGATTTCGTAAAAGAGTGAGTCAGTATCGGTCATGAGTAATTTCGCGCGATCTCCGTATTTAGGTTTGATATAGTCGTAATGATGCTCAAACATGAGAATTTTGCTTATGTCTAGAACGCTCAGTCCTAAGTAAACAGGCTTGTTGTAAAAGAGTTTTGTTCTTTTCATATGAACCGCTGCAAGGTTTTCATCAAAAATGGTATTTCTATCATAATTAGGTTTTCTTGACAATTTTAAGACTTCTTTTCTTGTGGTAACCAGTTTAATATCAACATGCTTTCGAATATTCTCCATGGTTTTTCCAAAGACAGAGTTATTCATGAGCTTAAAAAATTCTTTTTCAAACTCGTTTTTAGCTTCTGCTCTTAATGCAGTGTTGAGGTCAATGTATTGTTTCATGAAAGGTTCTTCTTCAAAGGTAATACCTCGATGAATTTTGGTAACGATCAATCCAAGTCGTTCATATAGTTTTAGGCTTTCATTGTGAATAGTATATTTTTCCTTGTTGTTTAAATTAGGAACGAGCTTGTCTACTTTTCCAATGGTTAGTCTTTCAGGAGCTAAAGGATAGTCGTTGTGTAAATCGTGTAGGCTTTCGGGATAGGTTAAATCGACTTCGAGAATACAAGACATGGATTTCCAATTTAAAAGTTCATCCTCAGTCATCCATCTGAATCCTCTAACAGGAAGAGGTTTGCTCATAGCCCATCCATAAAGATTATTAGCGTCTAAATATTGAAGGAATTCCGAAGGTTGTGAAGGATCATAATCACTCATGTATTTGTTGTTAGCAGTTCCATGACGTTTGCTGATCATGCAAATTCCACCACGTATCCCTTTTTCTATCACATTAAGCATATCAGCATCAGTCAGAAGCTCTAACTGAATTCCAGTTAGTTTCAACATAGCATCCCAACCTAAACCGGGTGAGGTGTAATACCAAGCAGGGTCAAGCTTGTAATAATTACGACACACGTCTCTGAAATTTTCAAAGACATCGGCAAGTATCAGCACGTCGGACATGTTGTACAGTTCTTGGTAATCTTTAAACGTTTTACATCCAAATACATTCCAAACGTTTTGAGCATGCGCATAGTCTTCAGAGCTTATTCCCTCATCATTCAGTTTTGAATGGAATGCTTCAATAGGAGGCAATTGCGTTTCGGAGAACTTTTCAATCGAGTCCACCCAGTCATAAGGGTAAATACCTTTTTTTCTTAATAAATCAAACTTTTCTCCAGAGTAATATTGAGCAACGTTTTTGCATTGATCGTTGTTTAGATTTTTAGCCAAACTGTCTAAACTACCAGCCATGAATCTGAAGCTGTCAATAAACCTCAATTCTTTCCATACTTCACGAAGTTTACCTATCAGTAAATTCTCTCACTTTGATGCTTTTTATCAAGCTGATATATTTTTCTTCATTGTTGGGTATACATTTTAATTTCCCTCCTAATTTCTTGATAAACAAATGACTATCATAACCAGACAAATTATGTAAAATGATGGGAATAAATTTTGGAAGTTTATAATTCAAGTTGCATTTGTTATGAGCAGCTCCTCGATACTTTCCAGTCAAATGACAATGGTCTAAGACTTTATCGCCGTTAAGATCTTTATTGCAAATATGACATAGAGTTGCAACCTCAAAATTCTTTTCATCCTCATCAGTCATGACTTTCTTTTTTACTATATCAATCTTGTATAAAATCTTTATAAGGTCTGATTCAAGCATGGTTATAAACTTTTGAGCTACATCATCCTCTTCGCTTTCTGCTGTGTACATGACTGGTTCTCCTTTGTAAAGGCTATCGTCAAAGCATTTGATATAATAGCAGAAGGAGCTTGGAACGTGCTTTTGGTATTGTTTGGTGTAAGACTCTTTATTATTATATTCAGTGTTGTCCTCGATGGGTTTGATGAAACTTTCAAAGTCAGCATATACGACGTATGGAACCTTCATACCCTTTTGATAGTTTTTAAACTGAACGGTTGTCCCTTCTTTAGGAAGTTCGATTCTTACTGATGTGTTATCATAACAATAAGGTTGATGATGTTGAAGCTTTTCTTCCTGGTCATAGCCTTGCAAGCAATTTCTGCAATAATGTTGTTTTCTTTTACCTTTTTATGTTTGTGTAGACAATAATCGACTCAAACTTTTAATCACGCAATAATGGTCAGTGTCTTTGTTTGAAATAAACAACAAATCAACACAGTTATTTCGATCTGTAAATTTAGATATTTTCAAAGGGTAAAGTTTTTCATTTTCATACCCAAAGACGTTCACGCTGATGTCAGGATTATTCTTTTCAAACTTGTTGATTTTATTAAGCTTGACAGGAAACTCCATTCCATCCCAATTCAGCTCTTCTGATTTTAAAATAAGATCATTGTCAATTCTTTCGTTATGCGTATTTTTTAAATTCAACGCTCGAGTGACTGACCATTTAAAGCATTGATCGTCCTTGTTTTTCATGTTGATGATTGCATTTTTGTCTTTCAGCTCTTTAGGCAGCTCAATATAGGAAGAACCGCTGATAGGCTCGTAATCAGTAAAGTTAATGTCCATTCTTAAAATCTTAGATATAGTGCAATTAGATCCTAAAGCATTGTATTTAACACTACTTTCCAAGACTTTTCCTTCCATTTCACCCATTAACTCTCTTACATCTGTAGTTGCTAGAACAATCTCTGATCTTGATGAAAAGCTTGCTTCCCGAGTCACTTCTTCACCAGTCATCATGCTTACAGATTTCATTTCACACGTTAAAATAATTCTTACCTTTGTATTTCTTTCTCCTTCCATGGTTTGAATGGCAGACTCTCTCACCAAATTAAAAAAGGATGCAATGTCTTGGTATCGAGAAGAAGGTCTATAAGAAAATTGTCTCACAGAACTCTCCGCTGAATGTTCAGTCATTTTAAACTTTACTTTAATTGGTTTTGGTACAGGTTGTTTATACTCTGTTTTTAATACAAGCGATTTGATAGACTGTATCTTTTCATCGATTTGTTTCACTGATTCGCTTACCTTATTCTTGACTACTTCAGGAACGTAGGGTTCTATCCAATCTTTAACATCATTAAACTTAGTTTTAACATAAGACGTCACACTTTTTGTAGCTGCTGTTAGACTTGAAAATAAACCAGGTCTCTGTGGAATGACTGGTCTAGGTGTCATGACAGGTGATGAATCTGAAACAGGCTCATCAAGAATCTGTTTTTGCAAATGAATTGGTTTCGGAGCAATAGGAGGCTTTTGCACAACAGGTCTTGGTGGGATGATCGCTGGTTTTGGAGCGATGACTGGTTTTATCACTGTGGAAGGAACAAACCTTACTTTTGTCGGCTTTACAGAAACTTTTGTAGGCTTTATTGAAACTTTTACAGCTGGTTTAACAAACCTAACCACAGTAGCATTAACAGGCAAAGGTCTCGCCTCAGTCGTTCGTCTACGAAAAGAAGCAGGAGCAGAGACAACTCTAGGAGGATGCAAAGCCGTTATAAGTTCCCCCTTTCTCATTTTAGAGTATCCTTTTATTTTTTGCCCTTTAGCAATTTCTTTTAATTCTTTTACAGTCATTTTGGAATAGTTTCGATCTTTTCGATCATTAACAGACTTTTGGCCAATGACAGGTTTTGTTGTTCTTATTGCTTCAACAAGCTCTTCCCTAGTCATTCTGGTATAGTCTTTTATAGCTCTTTCTTTAGCATCTCTTCTTAATGATGCCATTGATACTTTTTGATCTTTCACACTTTTACTTTCCATTTTTATTACGGAAAGATTTTTCTTTATGTCACTTTCAATTTTTCGCTCTTTGGCGGTAGTTTTTGCTTTTTGCTTTTTAGCATCAGTTTTATCACCCATTTTATTAAGGGAAATAAAATTTTTTTCGATGCATTCAATTTTTGGCTCTTTAGCAATTAATTTTTTTGAAGAATGGAGACTCATTTTATCTCTGCCGTGATTTTCTTTAAGTCAATTCAATTTTTTTTAAATCTTGGCACACTTTCAGCATATTTTCTTCTTCGAAAAGTTTTTACCGTTTTTTAATTCTTTTCGCGGGAGAATTAAAAACTTATGAAACAAGATAATTGGCAAAAATTTCGCTTATTGAGTCGTATACATGTGCTTGACCCATTTCATCAAATCTAATCGTATACTTTCTTCCCCACTCGTCATGTGCAGTAAATTCGCATCCAGTCGCATGAATTTCTTTTTCTTCATCAAACAGATGCGCACGACCCATGGTATCAAATTCAATCACATACTTCCTCTCCATCTTTTTATTTATGCCAAGAATTTTATTTAAGTCAATTTTTTAACATGCTAAAAGTTAAAAAATCAATTTTGCTGCTTTTTGCGTTTTTCAAGCTTTTCAGAATTTAAAAATTCAATCTTGATTCCATTATCCACCTTTCCATCTCGACGCTCTAAATATCTCCATCCACGTCCAGTTCCTGCCATCGCTTTGTAAAGAGACTTGTATTCAGTCACCTCACCCGTTTCTATGTCGGTTATTCTCACAGTGATGGGCTTTTTCTTAACTAAACTAAGCCATTCCCATTTTGGATCAACAGGTTTTTTTTCTTTTGGAGGAAGCTTTACTTTTTTTTCTTTTGCTCTTTCTAAAATCTCATCTTTACTGATCAAGTTGTTTTCAACCGCAAGCATCATCAACGTTATTAAATCATCTGCTGTTTTACTAACGCCGTTTTCATTCAACAAATTTTTCAAATACGATGTTGTATATCTCATTTTATTATACCAAGATTTTTTTTTAAGTCAATTCAATTTTTTCCCGAAAAGATATCTTAATAAACAGCAGTCATGTTGGTTCCGTCTGAAACAAATTTAAGCAGTTTGTCAGAGATCACCACTGCAAAAATAACGGTATTTGCAATAGTTGAAGTTCGAAATTTAAGGTTTACCACTAATTCAGCTGTTTCCGACGTCATTCTTTCTTTTTGCTTGCTGATATCCACAAAGAACAACGGATATAATTTTATATATTCAAGCAAGCTTAACCCAGATTGACAAACAAGTTCATTTGTACCGTAATATTTTTCATCAAAAGAGAACGCATCTGAATAAGCCATGACCACTCTCTTTTCTCCAAAATTCAAGTCGTAATTGTAATTTGGATACTTTATTCCATTAACAGTCACGTAAAAATTGCTAACATCACAATGGTCGAATAGTGACGGATTAACTGTTTGACTGGAATTTCTGTTTGTCTGAAGTCCGAACAGGATAAATCTTGGAATGCTTTTGTCAGTGACTCTTCCAAGCGACCAGGTAAATTCTATCTGACCAGCTGGAATAAGTTGCCTTTCACATTTGTTTGATTTATAAGCCACTTGAATGGGAATTTTTTGAGCCATTAAATTCATGAAATCAGTCTTTTTCGAAATATCCAATTCAACGCGAGGCATATAAAGTCTGAATTTTTTAAGGTTGATCATTCCTGCACTAACGCTCTCCGCTCTATAAATCGCATCATCACATTCTTTCTTTGTAAAGGTGATGGTATGTCTAAACCCATAAACAACTTTGTCATAGGTTTCGCAAAATCCAAAAATGTGCTTCAACGGAATTTTAAACGAAAAAGCGCCAACGGATGTAGTGTCTGCAAACAAATGGTCTCGTCTAACTTTAAATCCTTCATTTTCAACAAGATTTGACGTATCCATATACCACATCTGTTTTAATCCATCAGCAAACTGAAATCCATAAGGATATTTCATCAATCCAAGTATGGTGGTGGCTGGACCTGGATACATCACTCTTTCCACTTGCTCTCCCGACAAGTCATAAGTCACATCATTAAACAAATACATCAAAGCGTTGTTCACCAGTGCAATGTTGTCTTTAGCATCGTAAAAGGTTCCATCGCTCTTTTTCAACACTCCTTCAATAAGAATGTAAGCCTCTGATGGTACTGTTTGAATCGATTGACAGTCAATCTCAAAAGTAATCGTGCCTGAAGAATTTAAATCGAGATTGGTTGGAAGATACTCAAAAAAATCAACTTTTTCAATACCAATATCATACTCTGGGTTCTCAGTAACTCTTAATCGCTCAGTACTTATCATTTTTTATATAATAAAAAAATTATTTAATTCATTTAAATGTCTCTTATCGCAAGCTATCGTAAGTTTATAACAAACCATCGCAACAGAATGCTATCTTCATGCTATTTTCATACCCTGTCCCATTTTCACCAGGTCTTGAATTCGAATCGCGTTCTTTTTAGACATTTTATTACTTTGAATAGATGAACCAGTCTTTAATTTCTCAATGGTCTTTTTACCTTTGTCAATAGCCACATCTTTAGCAGCAGAGATGGCTGAAAGGGCTAACTCTGTCCCAGCAGATTTTGCAGCTGTAATCGCTTCTTGTCCAATTTTGCTTGTTGCAGCATTTTTAAGCAAATTCACTGTTGCTTTTGACACACTTGACGCAGCTGCTCTTTTTATGAAATTTTTAATCATGTCCACAATACTACCTCCACCAACAACGTTCTTTTTCACATATCTTCTTTTGTTCACAATGAGCATTTTTTAAATAAAAACAATTTTTTTAAATAATTTTATCAATAGTCCTCATTAACGATTTATATTCCTCTTTATTAATCTCCCCTTGTCTCAACAGCTCATCGCAAATAGCAACAGCCACATTTCTCGACTCTTTATTCCCAGCATGCCAAGCAGCAATACTCAATTCAAGCTTTTCCACCAACGCATTAGGATCGCTCGGAAGAATAATAACACCACGACCTTTTATACCCTTTTCAATACGCGTCATTTTTTCCCAAATAGGAGCAATAAGTTGTTGATACTTTGGTCTTCTTGATGATTTCGGTTTATGCGGTTGCGAATCAGATCTTATAGCATCACTATCCATTAAAATTTTTTCATAATTTTGCAAATCTTCATCGGTATAGCTCTTTGGTATTGTTAATTCAGTCATCAGTTCCCAAAGACCTTTTGTTCCATTATACTTTTCTTCACCGACAATGATATCATTTCCATCTATTTCAACCTCCATTTTTCCAACGTACATTTTATCTCCAACTTTGTTCACTTCGAAAGGTCTTTTCTTTTTTTGATCGACTAACAGGCTTTTAATCATCTTTTCATTGCTTTCAATCAGAGGCTTGTAAAGCTTGCTCAAATCAGTCTGAAGATTACCATCTGAAATGTTGCCGTTTCTTCTGTCATTAATTTCTTTCACAATTTCATCCCTTTTATTCAGGTCTTGTATTTTAAAGAAAAACATCTTTTTAAAATACGTTGAAAAAATACATAAATTGGTTTTTACGACTACGTTGATCCTTTCTTAAAATACGTGGAAAAAAACATAAATTGGTTTTACGACTACGTTGATCCTTTCTTAAAAAGGTTATTGAACGTTTGAATCGCATCTTCTCTTCCTTTTTGAATCAAGTTTTCTTTAGTAACTTCATCTATTCCCTTTTTTGTTTTAGTTCTTATTTCCTCTGTTAAGGATTTAAACTTTTGAAGCTCGTTTAAAATCAATTCATACTCTGAATCGCTTATTTTTCCATCCATCAACGCTTTGGAAATGTGCTCGCTAATCGTATTCAATTTCGACTCTGCCAACACTTTGATCTTTTCATGCTTCTCCGCTTTTAATGCTAGTTTTTTGTTGACTTGTCCTCCTACAATGGACAAAAACCCCATTCCAATAGCCACACCTTCACACGCAATTGCAACAGGGGCAGCAGCGATGGTTGACAAAAGCCCTATTCCAGTCGCACCTAAAGCAATGCATAAGGCTTGCATCACATTGTCCACATTCGAAATGATTCTAAACACGCGATGGTACTTTTTGCTTAGATGAACTCGCTTTGCTTTTTCACTCTCTATCTCTTTCTGAATCTCGCTTATTTTCTGAAGCCTATAAACATGTCCTTCATCTGCAGGAGCTGTTGGAAGAACTGGATAAAGTTTTTCATTCAATATTTCCATTTTTTATTAATAAAAATTATTTTAAATCAATGTAATTAATCTTACAAAGTTTTTCTCCTTTTTTAACAATCACGTCCTGTTTGCTGTTACTATTCACATCCATGATAACATCATCTACAGACTCTGAAATAATAACTTCGTTTTTTCTATAATTCAATTGATCAGTAATTTTATTCATTAATGTTATCACTGCAATACCTTTCTCCAAATTCAGCCCAATGGATAAAGCTATCATTGTATGTGAGAGAGCAGCAAATTTAATGTCTTTCTGAGCAAAAATCTCATATTGTTCGTTAACGTTGAAATAAGGTGGATGATCTAACGTTTTCGTAGACACAATAATGTTGTTTGGTCTTCTTTCCTCCAACTCTCTAACTCTCTCTTCCAAAATTTTTAATTGCAAATCCAAACTGTGGACTTCTGCTGAGGTAACATTTCTAAAAAACTTGTGAGGAGCATGCATTTTACATATTAAAAATAAATTTTTAGATCATTTTTGCAAACTTAACAATTCATTATTATCTACCCATGAGTTGAACGAGTCTGGATATCCCAACCATTTGACTAACGACTTGCTCTTGGTTTTGCGAATGACTTTTTTAATTCTGAATATGTCTTGATGTGTCTTTTGCATCTCCTGCTCGTAAAAGGTGCCTTGAATTTCTTCACCGTTAGCGTCAGAGATTTTATACGTGGGCGGATTCGTATACTGAACTTTTGACACTGTAAAAACCTCCTCAGTCCATCTCGGCGTATACCCCTTTTCAAAATGAGACTTCTTTTTTACGATCCTCACTTGATCGCCCATGGAAAATTTTGGTTTTGCTGGTAATATTTGATCCTTTCCATACAGACTCCACCAGACCTTATATTTATTCTTTTCATCGCTAGCTTCCACTGGTGTCATTTTGATGGAAGAATGCTTTGTGTTGTTGTAATTTTTCACCATCTCATCCAATACGTCAATGTATTTATTGGTATTGTTGGCTGAAAAATATTTAAACATTCTCTCTTTCATTGTTCTATTCCATCGCTCGACAACACAACTTTTTTCCTCGTTTTCAGTGGAATACAGTTGCACACCCAACGCTCTCACATGTCTGTTGTAAAACTCTTTTCCTTTGTCTACCCACAATTTAATGCATTTTCTTTCTGTGAAAATCTTTTTTAACGCTTCAGCTACTTCAAGACCTGTTTTGCTTTTTAACGGAACAATCCATCCATACTTTGAAAACACGTCAATCACCATGAGCAAATATTTTACGCCATTGTTGAATTTTGAAAACGATTGCATGTCCACCAAATCAGCAGCCCATATCTCATCAATGTCGTTCACAATCACTTTTCTTTTTTTAAAATGATGAATCACCGGTTTATGAAGCTCCTCTGCAAGTTGATCCGTCCATTTCAAATCACTCACACCCAATCCGAATTTAGCTTTGGCTTTGATGATGGGTTCGATGATTTTTCGCTCGCTTATTTCTCTCTGAGTAGGATTTTGTATAGAATCCATTTCTTCAAGCATCATTCGATCTGCTAAATTTCTGTTTTGTTTGTCGTTAAAATACTTGTAAGCTAAATCGTGGTGATATGCTGCATTATCTACTCTATCCACCGGTTTACTCCACTCTTGATACATGTCTGTGGAAGTGAGTCTTTTATCTAAATTGGTTCCAGGTCCTGCAAAATTCATCCCTGGAACGTGCATTTCTCCTGGAAACTTTGCCCATGGAAGCTTTATTTTTTTTGAAAAATTGTTGATCGATTCCACCAAGTCTCCTCCTTTTGCAGCTGAAACAAACTTGCATTTTGTTATCCCACAAGAGTTGCAAGTCCCTTTCAACATAGTTCTGTTGTTTTTTGTCATTTCCTTTTTCAAATGGATCGTTTCTGTTTTCCTTTTGCATTTAACGCAGTACATTTTAACATATATAAAAACTTTTTAAATATAAAAAATGGAAGTGATGAAATTGTCGTGTAAAATTGGGAAAACCAAAAGAAACAACAGCAAGCTTTTACCGAGAAGCATTCGAGGAATCATCGTTGGAAAGTCTGGATATGGAAAAACAACGTTGCTGCTCAATCTACTTCTCAGACCGGGATGGCTAGATTACAACCGATTGTATGTATTTGGAAAATCCCTTTTTCAACCTGAATACAAAATACTCAAAAGATCCTTCGAAAATAAACTTCCTAAAAAGGATATTGTTGATTTGTTAACAGATGATGTACAAGACGAAATGGAAAAATTGAATTTAAACCCTGAAGATGTTATTAACAACCTTTCAAAAAAATATTCCAACAATGATGATATGGAGTGTCAATTTTTTGAAACAGCGGACGATGTGCCTGAACCTGAATCCTTAGACTCAACCAAAAACAATTTGATGATCTTTGACGATTTGCAATTAACTAATCAAAACAAGTGCGAAAAATATTACATCCGAGGAAGACACTCTAACGTCGACTGCTTTTACCTCGCTCAAAACTATTTTATGCTGCCTAGACAAACCATCCGAGAAAACGCTAATTTCATTTGCTTGTTTCCTCAAGACTCAAAAAACATTAACCACATTTACCAAGATCATGTATCCAGCGATATGAAAATAGAAGAGTTTAAAGCCTTTTGCAATCATTGCTGGAATGAACCTCACGGATTTGCCGTCATTGATCTCTCTTCTAAAAAGAACGAGGGAAAGTACCGAAGTGGGTTTGATGATTTTTTATTTTTCTAAAACAATTTAAAAAATAATTTTTATTTAAAAAATGTCAGGTATAATCATCGATGTAGATGGAAAATCAAGTGTTATCACCACTGAATTTTTAGATAAAATCGTTTTTGACGAAGGAAAAAGTTATGAAATGGCTTTTCTCGGTCTTGAGACTTACAACAGCATTCCAAATGTAAACAGTAAAAACAATTCTTTCAAATACAGCATGAACAATGGAGCTCATTGGGAGAACATTATCATTCCATCAGGAAGCTATGACATTAAAGACATCAATGAGTATTTGCAAAGGTCTATTTTAAACACAATAAAATCAGCTCAACGTGGAAGTTATATTATTGCAAATAAAATTAATTACTCACCAAGCAACCTTCAAATTGGAATCAATCTTAATACTTTAAAATCAACCATTAAACTTGGCTTGAATTATTTGATTGACTTTAACGTGGAGAACAGCATCTCTTCAGTTTTAGGGTTTACTAAAAGAAAATTAAATTCCAATTCCGAATACGAGTCGGATAATATTGTTAGAATTTCAAGCATTAACACCATCAGAATCGTTAACAACGTGATCGGATCATCCTATATTAATGGAACCCAACTCAATTGCATTTACTCGTTTTATCCAAGTGTTAGTCCAGGCTATAAAATCATCGAGAGACCAATGCATTTGATTTATCTTCCTGTTAAACTGTTTGAAATTTCAACAATGGTTACTCGTATCATTGATCAGAATGGAGATTTGGTTGATTTTCGTGGAGAGGATATTACAATAAGATATCATATTCGAGAAGTGAAATAAATAATTTTTAATACATAAAAAATGAGCAATTATCAAAATATCAAAATTAACATCTCGCAGAGCCAATCTGATAAAATTAAAAAAGCTATGCATGATAAAACCGATACTAGCATTAAGCTTTCTCATCAAGACTTGAACGGTAAACATGTTCTCGCTATCACTAATGCGCAATTGAACAAAATTAGAAAAGCGTATGAAGCTGGTAAAGGAGTCACTCTTAAATTGAGCAAAAGACAAATTGCATACAACTCAACCATTGAAGGCGGATTCATCGGAGCTCTTTTACCGTTATTAGGTATGATAGGCAGCACTCTTGCCACAAAAGTAGTTCCTGCTCTCGCCACTGGATTGTTAGCAGGTGTAGGCTCTTCTGCTGGCTCTGCTATGGTTGATAAAATTGCAGGAAGAGGAATCGTTTACTTGAAAAAGAATGGAAATGGAATGAAGATAAAAACTTTAGGTGGAGAAGGATTGTTTATCACCCCATGGACTAAAAATGTTCACGGTGATGGACTCTTCATTAAAACTGGAAAAGGTTATCAATCTGTTGGAGCTGGTTTATTACTCGGACCTAACTCACCCTTTAATAGTATACCCTTTTTAGGTGCTATTCTATGAAAATCGCTTGTTAAAAAATTCGGATAAACTTTTTAAGAAATTAAAAAAATGATCGACTTTCATGGATTGACGTAGAAGGAATTGTTTTACCCAATGAGGCTTTAACTAACTTTCAATTGATAAAGGCTACTAAACAGTTAAAATTGAAAAACTTTAGAGGTGTTTTTGTGAGGGATGATTTACCAAAAAAGACAATGAAAAAAGAATGTGGAATTGTCAACACAGGAGATTCTAGTACAGATGGATTTCATTGGGTGTGCTGGTATAAAGACGCTGACAAAAAATACAGCTTTGACTCTTATGCTCAGCCTCCTCTTGTTGAATTGACTAAATACTTGAAAAGCCCGGTTTATTATAACAGTGAAAGAGTGCAATTTGGTAACACGTCTTATTGTGGTCATTTGTGTCTTTACGTCTTAAAAAAATTGAATGAAGGTCTTGACTTTCAAGAAGTTATCAATACCTTGTGGTGAAATTTTTAAAGAATAAATTTTTTTTAAAAATAACAAACCATGGAGAATATTCAAAAACACATCACTCATCAAGATTATTACGACTGCTTAATGAATAAGACAGAAAAGCTTGCAACCATGAACGTTATACGATCACATGACCATGACATATACACCGAAGAAATCAACAAAGTTGCTCTCAGCGCTAACGATGATAAAAGACACATCTTACAAGACGGTATTCACACCCTAGCCCTTGGACACTACAAACTAAAACCATGCTTTACATTTATGGACTATGATAAACTCTTTAACATTATGGAATAAATTACGAAAAAAGATACAGTTTCATACTTCTTTGCAGGTTCTGGCATGATATTAACAATGAGATAAAAATATAATAACAATTTATATTTTTTTTAAAACATAACAACATCTTGAATTCATTAACTATGGAGAAGACTGGCAATGTCCTGGAATCCGCAATTCATAGTAGTTATGTGGCATCATTAAAGAGAAAAGTAATTAACGGAAAAAAAATATATCAATAAACAATGTACTAAGGATGAGATATCTTTTGCTGTGGCTATCTTTGACCAGAAAAGAATGACATATCTTTTGCTGTGATTATATTTGACCGGAAAAGGGTGACATCTTTTGCTGTTTTGGTGACACCTCATGCTGGGGGCGCTCAAATATACAACAAAAGATAGCTGGTTGTGTGCAAATTAGATTGTTTGAGACAGTATATGCGATTGATGAGGAAGCAATTTGGCAAAAAAATTTTGGACAAATCGAGAGTGGGAGTTTATAACTGGTTTTGATAGAAAGCATGAAGCGTTCTCTATTGTCACAAAAATGTAACATAGGGGTGTGTATAACTTCAACATCTTATTAAATTTTGTCAAAAACTAATCCAAAAATACTCACAATCAAGCAGTGCAGTTTATAAAAAGAAAATGGATTCGGTTTGAAAAGAGCCTTCCATACACTTTTCAGTGCAAATTCTCCATAAAAAGTGACACATTTATGCAGCTTAATACTCTAAAAGCCTGCGGTCGATCATTATTGGTTGATTTAACTTTCATTGGTGCCTGCCTACAATCGCCTCCATTCAATCTCGGTGCCAAAAAAGAATGACCTGATGTCACTTCTAAAGTTAGGTATCAACCTACAAGAACATGCAACACTTTACCACAATCTTCAGAGCAATACAAAATGCAGAGACACCTTCCACAATTAGATACCTCTGAAGAGACTAATGATGATGTTTAAAAAAAGTCATTAATCCCTAAGATGTTTACTTTTTATTCAAAACACATTCGTTTACAAAAAAACACATTTGTTTACAAATGCTTTGATCTACGAGTTTAGTTATTGTAGATAAAAGTTATTTAGTTGTTCTCATGATTGGGTTTAAACTTCTAAAAGTCCTAGAGTCGTCAGTTATTGAATGATTTAACGACATCTTTTCACATTCTGCATACAGTTATCATTGATTGTTGCAGTCACCAGAAAGTTCTATGCAATAGTATTTATGGTTGCAAATATTTAATTATTTCATGATTATTACTATGCTAAGTTGAAGATTACCAAACTTGTTTCATTAAATTAAATTATATTGATTAATAATTGTGTTAGAATTATATATGCTACCCAAATACAATGAGACTTTTCTTTGATTCTTTTAAAAATGTTGCATGTCCGTTTTTGTTCATCCACTGAACAAATTTCAAAATTTTAAGTCACTTAGCACTAACAACAACTTTTAAGATTTCAATATCCTATACTCGATACAAGTTATCATCCTAAGAAATTTTGTAGACTGTTTTAAAATAGCGTTAGCATTAGATCATTCGACAAATTTTATAACTTGAATAAATAATATGAAAATAATAAGGATCAAATAGAAGATTTTCAAATTAATCAAGAACATCTACTGAACATGCGCTAGCACTAAGCTAAACAATTAAAAGCGAATTAAAAACAAACAAAAAACCCTCATCAGTTGAAAATTATCGGATAGCCGTTTAGCGAGTCTCATAAGGATGTAATCCTAATTCTGCTTCTATCAATAAAAAAAAAAAAAAAAAGTTTTAATAAACCGCTATAAAGGAAAACTGACTTTTGAAAACCGATTTTTGATACCAGCGGATTCTTTTGATATACCTTTCTTCTGAATTGCATCCACTGCAATGGTTTACTTTTTAAAGTATTGTGTTGCAACTTACCCTGTTAAATGTTGCAACTTTCCCCACTCCGGGGTAAATTGCAACATACTTTTCATTTTTATTGCGGGATAAAAAACTCCTATATTATAATTATTTGTGCTCGGTCTCCACTCACCAAATCTTTATTCGTTTTATAGGTAAATTCACATACGCTTACTTATTTATATTGTTCTATGCAAATTAATGTGTAACAAATGAAATCTTATTTTCAGTGCGCTTTCCCTGTACAAACTTTTTAAATGCAGCCTTCATACTAAAGTGGAAGATTTTTTTTATACTAAACGCAAACAGCTTCGAAAACTTTCACGTTCCCAGAATATTAAACTCGAATGTATAATTAGGATTTTTATTATTGTTTTCAGAGCTAAACATTGAGATATTTTTCCTTAATAAACACATTTAGACAGCAGGATTGATGTGCAACTGCGAGAAACACTTTTGTAAAATATTGCTTTTACCGTTAAAGCCATTTACATTTTTCCGCTTTAGAACTTTCCAAAAGTAATCAAATTCTCTTGTAACAGCAAATTCTCATATGACAGCAAATTAGCTCTTCTTTGACAAACGTACGTTGTATTTTACAAATTGACAGATTACGTAAGAACTGTATTGATCCAAAAACTGCCAAAGGATATCGGCACACGTTTTAATTTATCTTGTGATTTTTAAAAACAAACAAGGGAAATAGAATATACGTCCTTATTTAGAAAAAAATCATAAAGACAATTTATAGCTCAGTGCATCTTCCTGAATTCAAAATTACAATTTAATTTCGGACACCGACGATGTTTTCAACGCAGCTTTTTATTGGAAAGTTAAATGTCCAACACGATTTTAAATTTTATTTTGAATTGCTTACTTAAACATATTTCTAAAATAACTTCTTTTATAAGGACCAATTTCTTTTATAAAGTATTAGAAAAATATAATCATTAAGTTAATAATGATTAAAACAATTGATATTTTAATTTGTGAAGAAATGAGTGAAGATTTTAATTTGAGAAGAAATGATGATAAATTGTGAAGAAATGAAGTGAAGTAATGATTTAATTTGTGGAGAAATAAAAAATCTATTGAAGAAAATTAACTATATCTCTTTTTATTTTTATACAAATAACATTTTAACAAATAAAAATTTACAAAACTTTATAAGTTTAAAGTTTAAATAAAATAATTCAGATTAATAAACAGGAATTATCAATTTGAAACGAAAATTGGCTGCATTTTTAAAATTCTTTTTTTGGTATTGTTTTTAGTTTGTTAAACCGACTTCCCACCATTTGCTTAATTCCGATAAAAAAAATTATGTTATCAGAATTTCTGAAAAGCAGATTAAATTACTCAAGTTAACAATGAGATATCATTAATTTGCTCGCATAAAAAGGCGGTTAACATTTTCTCCTTAACACAGTTTAAATCATGCGCCGTGTTTCATTCATTACTGATTTCCTTTTTATCGTTTTTTTTGGGAAATAAAAGAATGGAAGCTCATTTGAATGCATGCAATTCACACTCACTATTGATCTTTTAATTAGAAACAACCGAAATATCTTGTAGTTTATTTGCAATTATGTTAAGATACACTAATTAATGATGCGTATATATAAATGGGAGCACAGATAAAGCAAAAAAAAAAAACCTCGTGTATAAATGTATCAAGAAGTAACTGATAAGATCAATACAATCCTGATGACAGGCTTTACAATTGACGAAATATTATATAAGAATCCTGATTTTAAGGCCAAAGCACCGAAAGTATATTATGATGTTGGTAAGGTTTGGAACTTTGGAACCTTTATTTTTCAAATGATTTTTATTTTAAAAAAAATAATGTGTGTAAAAACGGAAGAATGAGATTCTTTTTTTTCGTGTTACAGTAACACAAAAACACTGTGTTACTGTATAACCTCAGTAAATGTACAGAAAATCTATATTTTAGAACGACCTGACATTTCAAGGCATCCTGAGTATCTCCGAGATTCTATATCTCCAAATTCGTCTTGCTCTGCCTCTTCAATAGAACTAGAAGAAGACAAAGGTGGAAGACGACCAAGAACATCAATAACGCTTTGTCAAAGAGATTTTTTAGAATGTGAATTTCAGAAAGAACGCTATCCAACGCTTATATACATTGATAAATTAAGCAGAAGAATTAACTTGCCTCAGTACGTCATTAAGGTAGGGTTTGATTTTGTTGATTAAAGAAATCTATTTATAGGGTTGATGTGTAACTAACTTTTAAAGCATATTTTTCATGGATAAGGTGTGGTTTCAAAATAGAAGAGCGAAGTTCAGAAAAGAAGGCCATAAACGCAAAACAACACCAACTGTAGAGTTTAAAAATACAGTAAAAGCTACAAACATATCGTCCATAAATTGCACTCGAGAGCTTTATCCAAACTTTTCCACATCAAGCACTAAAATATTACGCACGCGTTCCAGCACTTCTTATGATTCATACACTCCGTTGAAAAACTTCTCGAAGTGTGGTGTTTGGTTTCGAAAGGAAGAAAGATGTTGCTCCTCGGCAGCAGGTAGAAACAAATGTTGCTGTGTGTCAACCTGAGGGCTTTAAATTTTAAGAAGCCACATATCACGTGGCGAATGAAAAAGTTTTAGTAGTGTAAATTATATAAAATTACTTTCTGTAATTTATTATGTATTTAAGTTCTGTATTTTATTAAATAGCTACGTTAGTATGAAACTTTATATTTATATATTTAATATTTATGTTAAAAGCTAAATTTATATTTTCGTACTATATTTACACTCATTAAGTAGAATATATAGTTTGAAGATTTCTTCCTTTCTTATAAAAAAAAATTTCTTACCTTCTTATAAAAAAACTTCTTATCTTCTTATAAGTTATATGTAAGCACCTCAAGGTTGAAACAGTATTATTTTGAAATTCATATTAAAAAAATTACAACATATTGACATGTATCTTTATAGCTGTTACGGGAGGGGAAGGTGAGTAAGGTGTCTAGCTTTATGTCGAATTAGTATTTATAATTAATTAGAAAATTAAAAAAGTACTTTAAATCAACTTTTAAATTTTGGGATAAAAGACAACTAAAAAAAGAAACCGTTTTTTTTTTCCAATTTTTTTTTAGCAGTAAAAAAAAACTTTTTTTTCATCACTTTGTTGAATCAAAAAATGTTGTCGTAAACTTTATCGCGTAAATTTAAATACCAACTGTTTATCCACTACTGATGGTTTATTTTTCAATAACCGTATCATTTTGAGATAGTGATCCTGTTGATTTGAGATTTATTTGACTGTTTAAATAGACCATCTGATTGGTGGCAATTGGAGGATTAAAAAAAAAAGGGGAGGGTTTTACCGGGCGCCATAAATTTACTTTTAAGAAGCACAAAATGGCACTCGCAAAGGTAAATTTCCTTCTTAAAGAAATTCAATAGACCATAATGCAGTTAACACTTTTTAGTGATTTTTTTAAAATTGTTTTTTTTTTGTTTTTCAATTGACTTGGATGAGATTTTTTAATGGCTTGCAAACAGCCAGTTGCCTTTAGTTTTAAGCTCGATCTGTTAATATTGTAAAGAAGCAAATTCTAATTGGAAATCTAAACAAGATGCCATTTATAACAACCTAACCACCTAAAATCAATCAGTAATACTTTACAGACTAACAAGCGAAAGTTAAAAGATGCCAATGTCCTAAACAAATAATCCAATATAAATTCAAAACAAGTAAAGGCAAACGAAGGGTGGGAAGGGTTTACAAAGGAGGAGCTTTAAGAGTCAGATGTGAGGAGATCACGACAGAGTTAGAAGTAGAGAAGATACTCGTATGTCCCCATAACGTATGTCCCCATAACGATAAGAAGATTGGGGACATACAGGAGTATGAAGATTCATAGTTGGGTACATGAGATAAAGCACCGTAAGGGAAAAAAAGAAACAGAGTAAGAAATAGTTTTTCCTATAATTTAAAGTTGATAAATATTTATTGACGATAACAGTATTTAAAGGAAAAAAGATTGTTATAATTAAAAATTAAAGAAGAAATATCGCGCAGTAAGTAAAGTACCCGCGTAACATAAAGTTTAAATAGTACTATTACAATGAACTAGGAGGCATCCCTACACATGCAATCCTCCTAACCTACAAACCACTAACACCCTATTCAATAACCCAAAATATAACCAATCCCAAACAAGAAATACGAAATATAAATATACTTATTAAGACCTGCCCCACAAAATTGAGTATGACGTAATTGGAAATTTAGTTTGGAAGAAGGCAAAAAGTATGATTTAAAAAACGTTTTTTTTAAAAACAAAAAATTTGTCTCTATCTAATAAAACTACCTAAAAATAAAGAAAGCATTTTTTTCTGTCACAAAAAATAAAAAGGTTTTTACAATTTGTCATTTGTTAGTTTCAAAATTATAAGGAAAATTATTTTTCTTAACACAACCGGTACGTTTTGAAAATGTTTAGAAAGCCGATTTTCTTAGCCTCTTCCACGCGTTACGCCTTCCAAACACTAGAGAGGTTATTCCGTTCGTGATAAAAGTTCTAGATAAAGATTTTGTATAAAAGAATGTAATATATATATAAGTAAATATGTGTATTAGTACTACAATTGTTATTTTTGTTATTTTTTGTGATTTATCAATTTTATTGCTATTAGAGTATTGCATTTCCTTTCTCTCGTCAAGTTTAATAATAAAATGATAAATTCCTTAAGATAATAAAATCTTTCTCTTTGCTTCTTATGGTTAATAAATATTTTTCTTAGCGTTGTTTCTGTCATCCCTCCCACCGTCAGACGAAAAATTGACTTTTGGTTTAATACAATTAAAAAAAACAACAACTGAAGAAGTGACGTAAATGCATAAATTATGACTTTAAAAACACCCTGAGAACGAGGTTTTTTTGAAACCTGATCTGAGCTTTTATGAAAATTTTTTTAAAAAATTGTTTAAACGGAAGGCTTTATTTAACTTTAATAAAATATAGACGAGTTGGTCATCTATAGGCTAGTGAGTGTTGGAATGATCAAGTTAGTAAATAAGTGTCATTGATTGTGTGTTTCAAAATAAGATCCTTAATTAGTTGATAAGTAACAAAAATGCGTTGCTTCGGTTTTGTTTTGGAACTTCTATGTATATTTTCGATTGTATTTAAACTAAATTACGGTAAAGGTAAGTTTTTTTCACCGTAAAATTGTCTAATTGTTTAAAAACAGTTTGAGAATTTAATATTTTTAACCCAGTTTAATAGCCATTAACTTTAATGTATGTTCCATAAAAGAAATATTGTTAAGTTCATTCAAGCAGATTGTTATTATAACAAACAAGAAGCCGTTTATTTACAGGTCGATCTTCGGAAGTAAAAAAAAAAACTAAAAAGCTAAAAGATTTAGCATGAAGTAGAGATTTAGTTTTGTCAATTGCATTGCGCAAGGAAATAAGGAGGGAGGGGGAAGTCAGTGGTTACACTAAGAACCTCTTTGAAAAGAAAATTTAAACTATTTCGCTTCCTAACAATGATCTCCATCTCTTTGGAGAAGCATTGGGCTTGATTCTATACTGCTCATGATCATGTAAACCAGGTTAAATGCCGATGACGTTTTAATATTTGCAAGCAATTTCCGCCTCTCTTAAAATCCCCGAAAACATCATTTTTACAGTCACTCATTCTTTCTTCACTCTTTGCGTTAAAATTTATTTCACCTTTTGAAATTCAATAGTTAATAAGTTATTATAATAAACGTAGCGAAAAAACAGATTACCGCTTTTAGATTTTGAATTACTTTGTTTTCAAAACTTTATTTTCATTCGTGTTTAACATTCGGCGCAGGGTTTGTAATCCTGAACTTTTATTTCCAGGTTTTCAGGATTACATTTACCTCTGGGATTTTTACGAATTTTGGTTCTTGAACGATAAGTATTAATTTAGAAAAATTTAAGGAAAGCAATAAAAACAACACATTCAAATTAAATTTGTTAAAAATATTTATTTCGTGTTAAAAAGTTAATTATCTTTACAGATATAATACCGAAATGTAACTATTCTTTAATACTTTTAAGATATGTTTTAAAGAAACAGAGCGGATCGAAAGCTTCATCTCCCAAACGACTTTTTTTATAGTTGCAAAAAGCCTAGCCGCAGAAAAAGAGCTACACTGGTAGATCTAATTGTTGTTAAGAAATAATTGGCTTTTTGCAAAAAGTCATCTTGTGCTCCTCAATTTTCAAACAACTTTTGTTTTTTTTGCCGATAGCATCTTGCATTGGCGCCCTCGGCAAGCTCTCTTTTTTTACAGCGTTATTGAGCTCGCCTGTAATACTTAAATGTTTTTTAAGAGCACAAGATATAGTTCAGATGGACCAGATTAGTTTTGAAAGGTGTCTTACTTGAAACAAATAGTTTAGGATCAGGAACGAGTTAAATAGGCGAGATCCATTCTGTATAAGAAACTGGTCTTAATATACCCTCCATTTTCAACTTTAGGCTCATAAGTTATTAGTGTTGTAGCTGGATTTGAAGCATCGAGTCTATTAATTAACTCAACTAATAATATGCAGCAATTTTTTAAAGAAAAAATTGTTACTTGCTCCACTTTAAATTCTGACTCAAAATTTGTTCTATCATTATGCAGATACTGAATGTTCCCCTTTATATTTTGTCTCCTTTGTTGCATTTGAAGAACGAGAGCTTAATGTAATTTTTGACTGATAAAGTGATCAGCATGTTTAAATTTTCTTAATATAAAAGTTATATCAACGTTGATGGTTAACAAATTTGTATCCCAACGACAAAGGTTTCCGACAGCTGCTTTTATTGGACAAGAACTGATATAATTTTAATCTCATTAACAGAAAAAGTAAAAGATTGACCTTCAATTTGACTTAGCTCTATCAATGCCTTTCGTACACATTTTTTTAATAAATGAACTCGTTAAAGCTTTTAAAAAAGGCTGTCCAATCTAATCTTAAATCTAGTCTTTCATTTCCTTTTAAACTAACATTTGTTTTCCAAACTCCGCCTTAACATGCTTCTGCTAGATCGTTTTTTGTTGGCAATGATCTGATCAATTTCCTAACTTTCTCATTCATTAGAGTACAATTTACCTCAGTAACATCACATCGAGTACCTACAACTAGCTTCAGGATCAAGCGGTTCTTCGCTATCAGAAAAATCCTCATGTTCGCAAGAGTTACTTATAATTGAAAAATGATGCTCTTCTTCTGATTTGTTCGTCTTTGTTAAATTGTTGGTTTATTTGTTTTTCTATATACGGGTGTATAAATGCTTGAGAATTATCTTTGATTGCTCGCTTGCTATACACAACCGCAGAAATCTGTTTGATTTTCTACAAAAAGCATTATCGCTGTCAATCGAAGAAGCATCTAAAACATTAGGAATGATTATTTTGATTATCATTTTTATCATCTTCAACTGGGAATCTGCTTTTGTTATTGCTAACTTAAGATAATTACACTCTGCTGTTTCTTACTTTGTCTTTTAAATTTCATTAGAAGTTTTTCTTTGATGCAAGTTTATCATTAAAGTTGCCAATCCATATCAGTTTTGAGAAATCTTTGATCTTGAAAGATCCTTTGATAATATTAATCTTATTTATTTGGTAAGATAACATTTAAAGTTCACCTTTTGTTTATTTACATCTGATGTAAATAAATAAAAGGTGAACTTTAAAAGTTAATAATAACAATAATAATAATAATAATAATAATGATAATAATAATAATAATAATAATAATAATAATAATAATAATAATAATAATAATAATAATAATAATAATAATAATAATAATAATAATAATAATAATAATAATAATAATAATAATAATAATAATAATAATAATAATAATAATAATAATAATAATAATAATAATAATAATAATAGTAGTAGTAGTAGTAGTAATAATAGTAATGATAATAATGATAATAATAATAACAATAATAAACATATATATTAATAAAAATATAAAAAAATTAAACAGCAAAGTTGCAAAGGAAAATTATGCAAATTAAGAATTTGTGAAAGTATTTTAACAAAAAAAGAAAATAATTACAGGTTGCTACTAAAAATCATGGATCTGGCACTGAAAATTGTTTTAAAATATATTACTTTTTATGACACTAGACACCCTTCCCACCCAGATGCGACAACATTCTAAAGTATTAAAAAATTTACCAACTTTGCTTGTTTGCAGCTGGAAATTATTTAGAATTATTTAGAAGCATCAGGAAACAATAAATATAATCATGGAAGTATCCATCTAACAAATTATGTCATTTTTTAAATCTTTTTTTTTTGAACATGACGTTCATGAACATGACATTTTTTTCAATGGCGAAGTTATAGAGAACACCTAGGGGGGGGGGGGGGGGCTCAAATTTTTTGATAAAATTTACTATCGTTAAAGGATGCGTGTAACGATAGTAAAATTATTTTATCAAATTTTTTGATAAAATAACTTTACTATCGTTAAAGGATGCGTGTGTTTTGCCTCCAAACATAATTAAACCAGAAATAGAAATGTTACTAAATTATTCTTTCTAAAAGATTATTCTGAAAAAATGATGCAAGAAGCAACAAAAACAACACCAAATCCAAACAAAAAAGTTTGGTAAAATTTTAGATACCTAAATTTTTGTTTCAACGGTCTGCTTTCCTCTCAGCTTTTTTGAAAAACTTCGATTTTCACAACTGGAATTTCTTTTTAAACAGAAATTCATTCGTTGATCATATTATTTTGATATTTTAATGATAGTTTAATTTGAAATTTTTAATATATTAATTGATATTTGATTTGATATTTTAATTTGAAATTTTAAATGATTTCAAATACCCTTATTTCAAGTACCTTTATTTATTTGTTATCTATTGTTTAACCTTATCTTTATTGACGTTCAAGTGCACACAAGATATCGAAGAGACACAGTGCGAAACCCTTCAAGAAAATGGCCTGGTGGAATTGTACCATTTATTTACTCTATAAACACAAGTTAGTGAGGACTTTTTGTATAGTTTACGAATGTTATTTTTTAACCGAGCAGATTTATAACTATTTCTCTATTTTAACATTGGTTAAACAGAAATTTTGTAATGTGCAAAGCACTTACATTATACATTTAATACCCGGAACATTCTTGTTAAGGAAATGAAACTAAGACGGCGTTTGAAACAGCAATAAGAGAAATACAAAAAGTATCTTGTGTTCGGTTTGTGCCAAAGACACACGAAAAAGATTACGTGAGAGTTATTACAGGGAACGGGTAACTATTTTTTTTAATAGCGACATAGCGTCAGGTTAGAATTATTTTGTTCCCCCGTTTTAAACGTTGAAAGAAGACTATTAATTTTTTTCTAAAAGTAAAAATTAATTAAAATTTTATTGTTACTTTTTAAAAAAATAATAGCTATTTCTTTAAATAGCTTATATTTAAAGAAATTATTTAGAAAAAAATTTTAAAAATAAAATTTATTTTAAAAGTAATCAATACTTACTAAAATTAATAACTCATTTTCTCCCAACGTTTTTTTTTTTTTTTTTAATGGGAGAATTTTAACCTGACGATATTTCGTTACTAATCTTTTGTTCCTTCAGTTTATATCGGTTTAAGTTTGACTTAAAAATTGTTTAGATGTTATTCAATGATTGGAAAAGATGGTGGCGAGCAAGAGCTTTCGTTAGGAAGTGGTTGTTATGGCAAAGGAGTTTCACTACACGAAACGATGCATTTATTGGGTTTCTTTCATGAACAATCAAGACCAGACAGGGATGAACATATTACAATACATAATTCTCATATTTCGGAAGGTTTATCTTTATTTTTTAAATTTAGTTTGATGCTGACTAACTGCATGTTGAATAAATGCATGTTGAAAAAATGCATGCTATTCATGATATTCATGCTTCCAGTTTAATTAAAGGGAGTAAAAATCGTAAGCTTCATTTTATCAATTCATCATTTTTTTTGAAAAAGAATAGCTCACAATTACAAAAGTTAAATTTTTTTCAATTTTGGTTTAGATTTTCGAGCTCAGTTTCGTAAATACCGTTATGAGGACGGGGACACACTTGGGGAAGATTATGATCCAGATTCTATAATGCATTACGAAAATAACGCGTTTTCAAAAGATGGTTACTCAACAATAACTCATAAGAAATTTCCATGGAAAAGTTTTGGACAAAGAGAGAAACTAAGTGAAATTGATAAAATACAGCTCAACAAACTTTATAGGTAGTAGAGAAATTTTATACACATAAGAAATGAATGTGATTTTAGCTGTTAACTGTGGGAGTGGTGGTAATGATGCTTCTTTTTTTCACAGATGCAAGAAAATAAACATTAGCAATGACGAAAGACCAATAATAGCTACCACAAATACTGAAGGTTACCAGCTATGTTTTTGTATTCCAGATTTTTCATTAACCTTCTATATAAAACTTTGTGGGATAAAAATGACATGTTTCTCATAGGTATCTGTCGAGATAATCAGTGGTCATCTTTAAACGGAGAATGCTTGATTGGATATTTTTTTGGGCGATGCAAAAGTAAGAGAATGTCAATTTTATGTCCAAAAACATGCGGGTTTTGTCGTCCTACATGCGAAGACACTTCATTATCTTGCTCATCATTACCAAGTTCTGCTTTCTGTAAAAATAGCTACACGAAAAGTGTTTGCAAAAAAACGTGTGGTTTTTGCTAACTGTCTGGAACACCATCAATTCAGTTTTCAATAGCGACGTTCTGGAGATTACAGAACAATCAAATTTAGCCTACAAAATTCTTTGTTGAGTACAAAAGAAAAGCAGGCTAAAAAGTTGCTTAAACGAAACTTCCTTAATTGAAAGTTTTATTTTTATAGCAAAGTTTTATTTTTATTACCACGAAATCCTTGTAAAATACAAAAACTTTCACCAAAAAACTTTTTTCACCAAAAAACTTTTTTGGTAAAAGTTTTTGTATTTTACAAGGATCTCGTGGTAATATTTATAAAAATCATTTACAACCAACAATTGCTTTTTGTTAGAACTTGTTGATTTACACAAGATGTACCTTATATTGTACTCGAAGGCGTTTATTCCAAGTTTGCTAATTTTTCATTTTTCTAAATACTTTCTCCTGAATAAAGTAGATTGCTTGTTTTTAAATTGTATATGATTTTCAGATTTTTTTTAAAGCAGGCAACATGACTCCGCCATCTTTCCCTATGTAGTTTTCAAAAATGTTTTATCAATCAGTAAAAAATGTTTCTAAAGTTGCCATAGAAATTATCATTTAAAAGATAAATTTCTTCTGTATAAATAAAACATCTCTAAAGAAGTTTCCTTCAAAAAAAAAGCTTTTTATATACATAAAAATTCAAATAAACACATAGAAGTGAACAAGAAAATAGAAGTAGGATACAGCTATTGTAGAAAACTTGTAGGTTGTAAGGAAAAGTATCCAAAAACATCAAATCTAACAAAATCCTTAGTAAATCCTCAAAACTTTAAGGCAAAAAAACATGATCAGAAATTGTCGCACAGAAAAAGAAACTTAAACTGATTTTTTCAGATTTTATACACGTATAAAATCTGAAAAATACGAATATACGCGGAGTAGTAAATTAAAGAAATACATCGTTTAAATTCTTGAAGATTTTTTTTTTTCTATCTATTTCATATAAACCTCAAAACTATTTTTCTGTAGAGTACAACGCAGATGACTGCAATTGCAGAGATCTGCAAAAATCGAGTTTTACTCTTAATTTTGATTTAATCGAGAAGCATCAGATTTTGTTTTTTGTTACTCGCAGGTCTTAGGATGATCTAAACTTTTTTCCCCTGAGTAATTCTACGTTGGTTCTAAATGCAGATTTAATTGTTACATTTCTAATGTTTTATTATCGTACAGAAGGATTTGCAATTTAGCTAATTACCAGTTTTTTTGAAGTTTATTAAGGCATTACTAAACGCATTATTAACACGTTTATCAAACGCAGATTATAAACATATCGTTAAGCGCCATTTATAAAACGTGTCATTAAACGCAGATTATTAACGTGTTTATCAAAAGCAGATTATAAACGTATCGTTAAGCGCGAATTATAAAACGTATCATAAATCGCAGAATAACATAAACTTAAAGCTCTGATGTTTTAGTTAAAATACTTAAGTTATTAAAAAATTTTTTTTTTACCTGAGTTACTTAGCATCAAATAGTGAAAGATATTTTTCAAAGCTTTCTTTACTGCTTCATATAAATCCACATCTGAGATTGTAGCAAACACTGTTTCGTAAAAATATAATTATCTAGAGTAGCGTGGGGTTTAATGGTTGTCTTAAAAAAACTTAGAGGCTCTTTGTGTGCTAAGCAAGGCGGAAGAAGCGAAATGGTATAGGACTGATTTAATCGCAATGCGTTTCATCCGAATTATCGTATTAACGATACACCTGTTATAATCTGGAGGTTTTTTGGGCATCAAATTAAGTACAAAGAGTTCGTGGACAAAATGACTTCTTTAAATTGAGCATAATATGCTACTTGAATCAGCAAGATCGTGACCAAAACCTCACCGCAAGATCTTTCAAGAGATTATTCTAATTTATGGATATTTGTGTGATAAAACAATTTTTCCGCACTAAGAAAATCATGAACAAGGATTTTATTTGTATAATTAACCTTAATGTGATGCATTATTGTGATTATCTTACTTTCTAATATACTCGTGTAGCATTTCTCTGAAACTATTCTGTTAAATATCTAAATCCTCTGTTAATAAACATATTTCATGCAGATAACTAGGTATACGTAATTGCAAGGCAGCATTGTTGCATGTACCAAAGCTACAGATGAAATAAAATATTTTGTCCGATCCACACCCTAAGTTACTAAATAATTTAAAGCCAAACATTCTTAAACATTCCTAATTTTTAATTCTAAATGGAAAAAATCAATTTCAGATGTCGAAAGCTACTTTCAATTTTTGAGTCTTTACAGTTGTGTTATTGTTGCGTTTATATATTCAAGAATCGTAAACCGTAAACTAAAACGAGAAAAGTTCGTATTTTAACTGAATAACAACAAAAGTAGTTACAATAACGCACATGTTTGATCATAAGGATTTTAAGTCACGACATCATACAACATATCTAGTATGTATGATACATATCACTAAAAAAAATTTAAGCATCCAAATTTTACTACGGTTTTCAAGGCCAAGTTCTTTTTAACCTATTCCCTTGTTCAATCAGGTGGAAAGTGACGCGTGGAAAAAGACGCTTGTAAGTGACGGGTGTTCACGCTATTTTTCATAAGTCATCATAAATTTATACTGAAAATACTTATTTACAAAAATATATTTTTTAACTCACAAGTATTTAACAAAATGTCTTATAAAATTTACTTCACAATTCTAAAACGTGTATCCACTATTTAAATCTTATAGAGATCATATAACGATGAAACTGATAAACGCGAAAGAAGTGATTCTTTGTTGGATGACCAACCGTAAAAATAAATCTAAAAAGAAATGTAGAAGATAGAGAAGTATGAAAATAAAGAGTTAGATTCTTTTAAAATGAATTTTTATGCCTCATGCTTTAGGTTAAAATGTTTAAAAAATATGTCTTGTTATCAATTAAAATAGAAGAGACGCTTAGCAAATGACTTCCATCTGATAGAATTTTTATTTACTTATTGAGCTAGCAATTAAAGTCCTGACACTTGTTTAAAAGTGTTTATAACACTTACATTTCTGATATTTCGATTATATACTTCCTTTTTTTTTAATCTGCAAACAAACTTTTAGACAGGATAGAAACCTTGTTGTAATAGATTACTCACTTCAACTTGTTGTCGGGTCATTATGAATCCATTATCAGAGAAACGCCCCTCTAAATCAGTTTCAAGCCAAACAAATGCTGCAGGATAACGCGCATTTATTGTGAGTTTATAAACCATAGGATCTACCTGCTGCACTGAGGATATCTGATGAGTGAAACCCAATATTCAAAATTACATTTAAAAAAAAGTAGAAATAACGAAGGTAAACATGTAAATTAACAATTGACGGAAAATGATTTTGAGAACAACAACAATAAACATAATAAACATTTAACCTGAATGCTGGGATCACGTAACTCATACACCAAAAAAGACGTTAAAAAAACATGCGTTTCAGAAACTACGGCATTGTACTTTGTTGAATACAAAGTAAGCTGCACAAAACACGTTTCATTGGGACAAATATCAGCAATGCTACGGTTGTAAACTGGTGTCTAAAATTACAAGCAGAGGAAATATTTACAATAGAAAAATTGAAGCACAAAGCTTTTTCAAAGTGCAGTTAACGATCACACTGAGATCTTCTTGCAAGAAGAAGTGTAAATGATGATAACGACAGTATATATTCTTAAAATTTATCAACATGTATATTCATGTATTTTATTTGATTTGAAAAAATTGTTTGAATTTTTTTTTTAACTTACTGAAGGTTTTTCAATGAAATCTAAAATAACACTTTCATTTAAAATAGGACGAAAGTCTTTCCATGTAAAGATAGATGCGTGAATTGTGTAGCATTCCTCTATGCTAGGGTGATCTGTCACCACAAATGCAACCACATAACCATTGTGAACATAACCGTTAACAGCAGTTGACCGAAAGAAATTTTTTACAAAATAATGAAGCATCTTAAATAAAAAAAATTAGCAATTTCATTTTTTAATAATTATTTTTAGAGATTTTTATTTCTTACGAAACATTTTAACCACACAATCATATAGGAGTCATAATTCATACAACAGTGACTTTTATCATCTATGTATTACCTTCCATCTTCCACCATACTCTAATGAAGACCAACTAGGAGCTTGCCAAATATCATTAAGTTGCCAATAGAGAGCTCCCATGGTATGCCCAGTTCCATTAATAAGACGACCTTGCATCCGTCGGTAATGCTCACTTTCATACTTAGTGCAAGTGGCTTGCACAATTTGTGAGAGATATATCATTTGACGAAAATACAACTGAGGACTCTCATGAGTTGGAAGTTTGTAATGTTGCTTTATTAAGTTTTCGATTTCTTCGTTACCTAAAAAATAAAAAAGATTTAAAAAGATGCTGCATCGACTTTTAAAGTAAAAAAAAAACAAAAAAACAAAAAAAAAAAAACTAAAATTTGACTAAACCTTTGGAATGATGTTGCCTATAATACATCAATGAACTATTCCATGTTAACTCATCATCTGTAGCTATCTTTGACAAAGTAATGTACGAAGGATAAGATTGATAGCCGTACTCAGAAGCAAAACGGGGATTTGGAAATATTGATACATTCCAGCAATTTGATTTGTAATCATAGAAATGAACTAAGTACATAAAAATCTTATATGATCAAAAAAATATCATTTTTAAAAATAATCATAATTAAAAGTTTAAAAAAAAGTGTATTTATTTATTTTAGAAAAAAACAAAACAAAAAAAAGCATGCTATAAAACTACCATCTCCATATGCAGGGTTTTGAGGATTTTTAGATATAAAGCCTTCTTCTTTGTAATGCAACCCATTTGAAGGTGAAGAAAATAAAAAAGGATGAAGAGGATCTTCCTTCTTCACAATAGGCCAAATTGTATCAACATAAAGCTTAAATAATAAAAATAAAAACTTTATGTTTATTTATTAAAACTATTATTATTAACTTCTAATCATTTAAAAAAAAAAAAGCTTTTGACTGATTGTAAAACTTTCATTTTTCCATACCTTTTTCTTTTTAAAAAACTATACAAATTCAATTGTTTATTAATTTCTAAACATCATCTTTAAACTATATTAGTAAATATAATGCATAATTATTGGTTTAATCCTTAATGCATAATTACTATTTTTATCATTATGAAAATTTGAAGCAAAAAAGCTATTCCATTCTATGAACAAGATTTGTTTGTAAACCTTAGTCAACAGTTAATTCTACAGTCAAGTGCTTTGATAAAACTGGCTCAGTACTCAGCAAAGCAAGATTAAGGCAGCCATTAAAGGCTAACAACTGGCCAAAAAATAATTCAAAGTCAAAGTAAATGTGCTTTATGCTACAAAATTGTTCATTTTTGTATCACAATGAAAGTTTTTTTGCAATTTGAAAAAAAGAAAGGAAATCTAACAAAATATTGAATATTTTACAATTTTCAGGAGCATTTTTTGGTTTTGCTAAACTTAATGAGCACAAAATGCTCATTAAGTCACAGGTGACAATATACTTTTTTTGCATCAATATGGTACATTGGGATGTCATAGTGATTAAAACAGTAATGATACATTAAACTACTTGTGCATTTTAAAGAAAATGTAATTAAAAAAAAAAATTTCTGTGGTTTTTTAATTCAAAAAATTATGAAACTAAAGTTTTATAACTGAAAACTTTTTTTCACTTATAAAATTTAAATTTATAAAAGTTTAAATATTGAGCATTTAAAAAAAATCTTGAAATGTGAACAAATTGTTTACCTTAATATAGTCATCTGAAAGTCTTTTTTTGTTCGGTTTAACTTCATTCCTAAAACATACAAACCAAATAAGTTCAATTTAAAGTTTTAAAATAAATTTTACAAAACTAATAGTTAATAAACAATAAATATTTTACCACCAATTTTGTGCTATTGCTGCTTCATTTTCATTATTTCCGCTCCATGCAATTAAACTTGGATGATGCTGCAAACGACGCACCTAAACAATAAAATTAGCAATCTTTAACCAAATTGACCATCTATGATCTTTTGAATTTAGCAGCTGTCAGTTTCTCCATACAAAAATAACTTTATTATAATAGAACTTACACATCAAAGATAAGAGAACATTTTGAATGATTACTTTCTTGTTGTATTTATCATTACCCAAGATATACCTGGTAGTAGATTTCCTGGCTCACACTTTCCAAAAATTCCTCATTGACAGGATATAAAGCAACTGCAAACATCAAATCTTGCCAGACTAAAATACTGAATTTTAAAGAGAAAATATCTATGTAAGGTAGGTTCCATAAAGAATCACTACTATATAAGTTGGTATTAAATTTATCAATGCTAAAATTTGGAGATATAAATATATTTATAAAAAAGGAGCTTTAAATCATGGGTTCTCAGAGTTATTTTAACTTCAATGTACTAACAAATTCTGTTGTAATTCACCATTTCAATTCAAAATGGAAATGGCTTATCAAACCCATTTAACAAAATGAGTTATTATTAGTTATGAGTTATAAGCAAATTATGAGTTATAAGCAAATCTATCAAAAAATAATTAAAAAACCGGGTAATTTGATGCATGATAATTTTTTTTTTTTTTTTTACTAACCCATTTGCAACTTACCCATTTTCATCTGTGAGTTGATAAAAAAGATCTTGCTCATAGATACCACCACCCCAGACTCGTAATGCGTTTATATTTGCATCCAGAGATGAATTGATTAAACTTTCCAAAACTTCAACAGTAACACGCTCTTGAAAAGAGTCTATGCACAACAAAACAAAAGATGATAAATCAGTTAAATCAGCGCTTTATAAATTTTTAAAGCTCTGTAATTCTACCTGCTGGAATCCAATTGGCTCCTTTTAAAAAGATTGGCAATCCATTTATTTTGAAGTAAAAACTCAAACCTAAAAACAAAACCAAAAACATTGCATTAAGACCAAAAAATTCAAATATTATTTAATCATTACATCCAAAACACCAAATACCTTCAGATCCTTCAATTGGTTCTTGTATTAACTCTACTTTTCGAAAGCCAAACTTGACTTCTTTGAGAGTAAAAAATGATGTAGCAGGATTTATTACTTTAATCTTTGCACATAAATTTTCAAAAAAAAAGGTTTCACTAAGTAAGATACAGTTGTATTGAATGATGAAATTTTTACATTTAAATAATTAAATTCAAATACTCATGTAAAACTATTTATCTAAATATAGAAATAATGAAAAACAAAATTACTTGGGCAGTATAAAGCGGTTGATTCCCATATCCTGCTGGCCACCAAAGATCAACTTCGCTATCAGATACTTCAATATACTTGAAAAAAAATTTTTTTTGACCGTGCCCTAAATTTAGGTACTGCTTTTGTTGATAATTCCCAAAGCCATATATAGCTAATGCTTTTTCCACATTACTTCTGATAACTGCTTCCAAAACCACCTGCCATGTATGTTTATCTAAACAATTAAAATATGGCTTTTTCCTTTTTTTAAATCTATACTTTAGCTCATACTACTTAATTTTAAAAAGGTAATTTTACAGATAGAAATTTAACAAACAAAGCACCAATACATTTAGATGGAAAAGCATTAGTTTTCATAAAAAATTAGTACTAAAATACTTGCCATCATGGTGTGTGACATGCACCAAAAGTTCATCAATAATAGCAAAGTCATCAAATGAAATAACAATATTTTTCCTTTAAAAGCCAAATTATTTTCAGTCTTAGAAGTATAATCTTTTTTAAGAAAAAAAACAAAAAAAAACACAAAAGAAAGCAATTTTAAAAAAAGCCATAAAATTTCATTTAACTGTTAATTATGCAACAAAAGATATTAAAAAGTGTTTTACCATATTCCAATCGTTGGAAAAGAAGGCCCCCAATCCTACAAAGAAATAAATTATGATAAAGGTTGATCACTAAGCTACACATCTAAAATTTTATATATATAAACTTATGTATCTTGTATATATAATTTATTAAACCTTACATACCTTTTATGCATAATTAAATTGCATCATATATAAACTTGTATAATTATATGGTAGTTAACAAAGAAAAGTTTATCTTAAATATTAATTCTCACCTTAAATATCCTGTTAAAATATAATCAAATAAAACCTACCCAACTAAATGAACATTGCTCTTTACGAATAAAATTTTGATGGCTTCGACCATGCTGAACTTTAGGAACTATTACAGGTGGAACTTGATATCCATAATTAAAAAAATAATCTTTGCTTTTATTTGAACTGTAAGATGTAGGTGAATAAAAAAAAATTTTTAGTGAATTTTGAAGTTTTACTTGGTTTTTTATAGAAAATGTATAAGCATGGAACATATTTTCAGTTCTTCCTATAAATTTGTCATTCAAGAAAATGTCACTAACAGTATCCAATCCATAAAATGTTATGATTACAATTTGTGATTCCAATAACGATGCTGACACTAGCAAAACAAAAAAAAAATCACTCAAAAAACACAAAAAAAAATCAAAAACAAAAAATAAAACACAAACGTTTAAGTTATAACTATATAAAACTATAAACTATCAATTTAAAATACATTTTAAAACATTTAAAAAATGCACACTTAAAAAATTTTATTTTACAATTTGGAAAAATAATATTTGCTTAAAGTACTTCAATAAATCAGCCAACAACACAAGTCTTGTAGTAAAAATGAAATAGAATTTAGGTAAGATAAAAAATAATGAATTATAAAAATATAATATTTTGTTTTAATTTCATTCTATTTCCATTTTCCAATTAAGACAATGATGATTTTTAAATATTGATTAGGAAATCAGTTTCAACAACTTTTTTTGTTTAACTATACTTATTTTTAAAATTTTTTGAATTTTTTTTATGGCAAAAATAGAAAAATTATTGACACAAAATTGTGCGCAAAAAAATTTTTTTTTTTTTTTTTTATTAATCAAACATGTTACCCAATCCCCTTATCTTTATTTATTAGTTTACATTTATTGTTTTTTTATAACCATGGTAGAGGATCAATCCAACACCTGTTTTTGACAATTTAATTGGAAAATTTGTGCATATCTTCAATTGCTTATTCTTGAATTCAGACCAAGGCCTCAAAATTGCCTCAAAATCCAAGAAAAAGCAGCCCCTAAGAATAAGTACAAAAATGTCTATTGTTGAATTTATCAAAACACTTCAGAAAAGTAAACTTAAGAACCTTATGAACTATCATTAAAAAAAACTAGTTATCAAACCAGTAAACAAATGAGGCTGAAGATTACTTATCAAAAATAAAAATGCTTAATTGGATGCCATTAACTTCAAAGGGAATGATAAAGAAAATTCATAACGAATATTCTGAAATTTATTTCAAGAGGAAACAGATGTGACTATTAAACTAGATAATGAACGAAAATAGTATCACACCAAACAATCTAGAACCTTTTTTTTTGCTAGAATATATACAATCTGATGGATTTTCAAAATAGGAAAGATACTCTTGGTAAAATGAAACACAAGCAAAAACTGTTAAACAAGTCATGAAAAAAGTCATTTTCCATAATTTGGTATAAGACTGGAAGCTTTACAGACTTTTAAAACATAGAACAAAGTTAAGCTACCTTAAAACAACTTATGAAATCAAAGAGTTTGATGGGTTATTAACAAATCTTATTTTCCTCTACCTCTCTATTAACAGAGAACAAGTATTAAAAAAAAAAAAAAAAAAAAAAAAGATAGAGTAAATATGTATTTGAGATAGATGTACCTTAACTAAATCATCATAAGGAAAAACTTGAAATTGACTCTGATAATTCAACTGACCAAAAAACCAAAAGTAGCAACATTGAAAAGCATAACTAAATTGAAAGTAAAATGAATGAACAACCAGCTCCAGGCTCCAGATAATAGTAAAGGTGAAAATGCAGGAACAAGCTTCAGAGATAAACAACTACAATAATCTTTATTCATCTTCTCCTGAAGAAATTTGGATAATTCAAAGTGTTTCTCAAAATATTCAACTTTTAAAGCATTCTACTTAAAACCAATTTTCAAAGAAACTAAAACAATTAAAATTATAAAATGTGGTGGTGTAAATTCTTCAAAAGTAGTGAAATTATTTGTTTAGAATCAGTGTTTTGTAGGGAACCTGTTTTTCATAGTTAAAACCTTTCATTAAAAAGTTGTAAGAAAGTTGAAAGGTTATTTGAAAAGTAAAGTTATTGGATATGCAATTTTATTGGATATGCAATTTTTTTCATTTCTTTGTAAAAAAAAAAAGCCAAAAATTAATTTCATCAATACTTTAAGAAATGTTCAATTTTTAGTGATATCACTTTCCGTATGTTCAATTTAATTTGATTTTTTAATATCAATTGAAACCTAAACTACAGTGGGTGTAAATAAAGTAACCAGATAAAAATCAACAAGTTTAAGGAGATAATTGATTAAATATTACTAAGTTTAAGTCAACAACTTTAAAGAGATAATTAAATATACAATACTGGGTTTGAGAAAGTAATCAGTCTTAAAATGGATGATTATCTAGATGATTGTTCAATTGGCAAACATTTGCATAGCAAATGCTATATAACTTTTTATGCAAAACGAAAGAGGGAATGAGTTGAAACTGCTGCAATTGACAATAACAACAAAAAAATTACTGACTAAAAGATTATTTTTCTGAATAAAAAACTCACATAAAAAAATGCACCCAATAACCAAATATAAGAGAAAAATAAAAGCCTTATAGTTTTATTTAATGTTGTTGTTAATAAATTTTTTTTTTTTGGATCCACCTTTAAGAGTTGTAATTGGTTTTTTTAGTTAAGGATACATTTACAAGTAATTATACTTATATAGGAACTTTAATAGAAAACAAAATTCAACCATGAAAATCATTCTTTTAGAAATAACTATAATCACATTAACACAGTTGAATGGAGGCCACACAAGCAATTGAATGGAAACCAATTAAGAATCTTGCAAAAACAAGGGCAGCTCAAAAATGTTAAACTAAAATAAAATGGTCATAATTTAGACTTTATATAGCCAGCATAGGACTGTAAATAGCAGGTGCTTACTTGAATTATAAAATCAACAGAATATTTCAAAGATAAAACTACAGAGTTACAGAAAGAAATAATTGATAAGTCTAATAATTTTGACACATTGATCCAGCTTACAAAAGAAATCTAGCACCCCAAATAAAGTTATACAATTGCTTACAATAGTAACTGCATCATAGAATATAAATAAAGTGTGTGAAGTTTTTGCTGTAAGAAAATAAAAAGAATTGTAATCAAGGGAAGTGTTTAAAGAACAAAGATTAGTTAGAATTCTAAAAAATAAATATGAAAAAAAGTTAAATGAAGCAATTACTGAGCTCCTCAGTTTTATAACAATTATAAACACAGCAGAATAATGTATGACATTAAAGACTGTTAGTATAGGAAAAATTCTTTATATGCCAAAGAGACTAATTTTATGTAATCTTAAATAGCTTTTTGAAGCATTGAAATTTAAATACATTGACAAAAAATGGATTTTTGAAGTTTTGTTTCTTAAGACCAAAATGGTGTGTTATTGCAGGACAATCAGGTGTTAACAGCATATGTGTTTGCTCAAAATTCACTAAAATGTTAAATTAATCATTGACGCTTCACCTTCAAAAAAAAAAAAAGCTTGGTATGTTCTTTTGATTATTCAGAGTGTATGGAAACTGATGCCTTATGTATCCCATGTTACTTCTTTGCAAGATGTATGTATATATATATATATATATATATATATATATATATATATATATATATATATATATATATATATATATATATATATATATATATATATATATATATGGGTTATTCCATATGAAATCACCTAGTTTTTCAAAAGTGCCCCAGGGTACCACCTCCAATTTACTTCAAACTTTGATCACCCACAGCTTTTGTGGAAAAAACACAATCCTGAAAATTTCAGCTTGATTCACCAAACCGTTCAAAAGTTATAATTGAATCAATATAGACCGAAATCGGCAAAATTTAAGTATCTGGAGCTTACCGTAGATTTTTTTGATTTTTGACAGATTATAACTTTTTAAATAAAATAGATGATCACCTGAAATTTTCTAGGGTAATAGTTTATTACCCAAATTATCTATTTTTGCAGGTGTTTTGGTCTGGTTTTAACAAGTTTTTGAGTTCTTGTACCTCAAAGTTGCTAATTAACTCAATATTAGACAAAGTTTTGGAAACTTTAATGCGCTACAGTTCAATACCAACAGATAAGCTGTGCCAATTTTTTGTTACTTTTGTGTACTTAGAGTAACCACTTGCAGAAAAATTTAAAATTATGTGTTGAAATTTATTTTAGCACTTGCAGCAGCCTGTTAAAATATCACTTTTTTCAAAAAATACGATAAATTACATTCACTTCGTAGGCATAGAAAGTAGCATCGACAGTTAAAATAAATTATGAAACTTTTTACTGGCAAGGTTACATATATAGACAATCACCAAAAAAAATTTAGAGACCTATACTCTATCTTATGACATAATTTTAGCATTTTGAGTGCAATGCTTTTTTAGTTTAAAAGGATACCTAATAGCACAAGTTATATTACGTTTCAAAAAAAATAATAATAAAAATAAAAATGCTGAAAGTAGAAGTGTATATACACATGAAACACAAGTACACTAATTTCTTTATGTCTGATTTACAATACTCATGATACTGTCATAATCATTATTAGCAAGTTTGTAGTTATGAGCACTTCTACCCTTAATGGCTGGAGTAGTTATTTGACATATTACTTTGTCAAATGGAACCCAACACTGACTTGATTGTGCATCATTAGTCCATTTTAAATTTAATTTGTTTCTATGCATAAATTTCATGGTTATTGATATCATCACTTGAAATGTAAAATATGTTAACACCTTTAACGTTTTTTTCAGCCCATATAAACAGTTCATTTGGTGCAAGAATCTGGTTTGCATTTGCTGCTCGTAGACTTGCTTTTGCTGCTTCTCTTTTTATAGTTCCTCCTATTCCATCACATGGACTTTTGCCATGGGATGTAGCAAACAAGTGATGCTCAGCATTTATATTGTGATCTTCAAGATGGTACATAAAGTTTAACAGGCATTTGTAATTTTTGTACTGTGATACAGCACCATCACTGAAGTATTTTACTTTATTGATTGTGGGTAGTTTGATTTTGATCATTGGTAGTAACTTTGTGAGAAAACAATGAACTGTTGTTTGGTCATGGCGAAGATGGTCAGATATTGTACAATAGCATTCACAATTGATTTGATTTTTTTCATCTTTGTAATAAACAGCAAATGGATGTAAGGTAGCTTGATTGGCTTGCCAGTAAAACCCTTGTACAGCATCTTGCACAAGAAAACTATAGTTCTCTGCAAAATCCATAAGAATAAGACAAGTGTGTTGATGAAATGTTTTTTTTGCCTCTGATAAGTAGGAGGATTGTGCTTCTTTGATAAAGTGGTGATGACAAAGGTCATACAAAGTTTCACTTAGAGTTTCAATAAACTCAATAATGCTTGTTTGGACTGTGACAAGTGCAGTTTGATCAGTTGACACCCATTGTTTGTATGTGATCTGATCGTCAAAATCAAAATCATTATTTTCAAACACATTTTCCAAGTAAGTCTTCAGATTTACTTTACCAGGGCAGTTAGAACATAGACGAAACATGCAGTTTCGACTATCTATTACAAACACATACTTTCATCAAATCTTTGTAATATATTAAATGGCCCTTAGGTAAAGCAGCGCACATCAACTTAACATTTTGATGATAAGAACATACGCAAACTGAGTGACTTCCTCTACTGTCAACTGTGATGCACCACTTTGGCCTTAGTTTGCAGAACTTGCTGAATCCAACTTTGTGAGTAGGGTATAGCTTTTTAAACTCAAGATAAAGTTCTTTTAATCAAACTAATATTAAGCGTTTTTGTTTATGAACTTTTGCATTATTTATACGCACTGAAACAGTCTTTTTTTCCTGGACATTGTCTTGTAAACTCTTCAGATTCATAAATTTCAATAACTTTTTGTTTAACAATATTTTCCAATGGCTGTCCTATTTTAGCCTCAGGTTTAGCAAGTATTCCTTTTTCATTTTTCAACTTTCGAGCTTTCTTAGCAAGATGTTCTGAAACTGAAAATGTTTTGCAAGTTTTTTCAGTTGACCAACTATCAGGAGTTAGCGTTAGTAGTTGAACTTTTTCTTCCTTCAAACTTATTTTCATTTTGTTTTTTATTGCATCTAACAGTTTGTCTAAATCATTACATTTTATACATTTTAGCTCTTTTTCCGATTCTATATCTTTTGGGTCTATATCCAATGATGACACTACTAGGTTTGTTATACTTGTTGCAATTTTTTTAACCTTTTGTCTTCCATATCCTTATTTGTCGCGCCTACTTACATTTTTGAGTGGAGATATTTCCAATAAAGACACACTCTTATTAAGAACTGTCTTATCAAGGTCTGAACAACTAAAATCTTCTTCAGCAGCTTCATCTTGACCAACTTCTGTAATTTTTTCAAGTTTGAATTCATTCAAACAGTTATTACAAACTTTTTGACCAGGTTTGATCCTAAGCTGATTTGCTATTGATATGTTGACTTTACACAATCCCTTGATAATTTTTTTCTTGTGGACTTTAAATGGATCACAACAGTATTTTTGAAGTGCTTCATATCTAGAAATATAGGCTTTTTCATGATGAAAACATATCTCCTCATTTGGTTCAAAAGTGTATCCTATCCTTTGAATTAAAACTTCAATATCAGGATCTTTTAGTCTTATTCTTCCTACTATTCTACAATATGACATTTTATCACAATCTTCATTTATAACTCTTCCCACACAACATTTCTCTGACATTTTTAACTAATCTAAAAATATTAAAATTTAAGGTTAATTATAACTTTCTTATATTTTTCCAGTAATAAAATCAGTAAGAATGAACTCTCAAGTACAAATGTGATTAAAACTGTCTAAAATGCAACCAATAAACTATTTATACATATAACTATTTCTGCATACATAAAACTTTTTAGTTTTTGGTTCTTGCAGTATTAAAAACTAAAATAATAAAATCCAAAAAATACTGTGCAGATTTAGATTTTACTACAAACTCTTGAAGTAAATTATATCATTATAATTATATTACATGTATAAAATTAAACAAATATATATTTAAAAAACATATCAAATAATTTAAGACACTGATAATGTTATTTTACGGAAAACTGATTGTATTTATTCAAGAAAAAATCAAAATTATACACCTAAGTCATAGGGCTACAATCATGTCATAAGATAGAGTATAGGTCTCTAAAATTTTTTTGGTGATTGTCTATATATGGAACCTTGCCAGTAAAAAGTTTCATAATTTATTTTAACTGTCGATGCTACTTTCTATGCCTACGAAATGAATGTAATTTATCGTATTTTTTGAAAAAAGTGATATTTTAACAGGCTGTCGCAAGTGCTAAAATAAATTTCAACACATAATTTTAAATTTTTCTGCAAGTGGTTACTCTAAGTACACAAAAGTAACAAAAAATTAGCACAGCTTGTCTGCTGGTATTGAACTCTAGCGCATTAAAGTTTCCAAAACTTTGTCTAATATTGAGTTAATTAGCAACTTTGAGGTACAAGAACTCAAAAACTGTTTAAAACCAGTCCAAAACACCTGCAAAAATAGATAATTTGGGTGATAAACTATTACCCTAGAAAAATTAAGGCTCACTGCTTTATTTTTAAAATTTAGGTAATATATTCATGATTTTTTTCAATAATTTTGATTTTATTATCATCTGCATTTATTATTTCTGATATTTTTTTGCTTTTTGTTTTAAATAGTACTAATAAAAACATGAATAAATTAAATAATAAAAAAGTTACAAAATGAGCGAAGAAATACAGCATGAAACTCCAAAATCACGGTCGAGAATCTCTGAAAAAACACGTTATGAATCAATTTTTCTTCGAAACCAAGGACTATCTCATCGTCAAATAGCAAATAAGTTAAATATTGCATATTCAATTGTTCCACGTATTTTAAAACGTTTTACTGAAACAGGTGACATAAAGGATCGGCAACGATCTGGTCGGCCACCTGTAACAACACAAAGAAATGAACGTTTATTAATTTGTTTAATGAAACATGACAGAAAATTATCGTCAAGCGCTCTCTGCCATAAACTAAAAAATACATCTGGAATAAAAGTGAGTTCAAGAACTGTTAGAAGAATTCTTCATAGAAATAATTATATGTGGCGATCTGCATGCAAGAAGCCAAGACTTTCAAAGAAACAGCAAAAAGCAAGGATTGCATGGTGCAATCAGCATAAAAATTGGCCTGATTGCAAGTGGCAAAATGTTATATTCTCTGACGAAATGAATGTTGAGGTAGATATGCGAAAATGCCGTGTTATGCTAAGGCGATCACCTAAAGAGAGATTTGATTCGAATTGTACATTAAAACGAACAAAGCAAAATAGTGGGAGTATAGGCATTTGGGCCTGCATGAATTATGCAGGACTTGGATGCTATCAATTATTTGAAGGTAGACTTAATGCTGATAGATATATTGAAATTTTAGATAATTGCCTTCTTCCCTCAATTGATATATTTAAAGAAGAAAACAGTAATATCATATATCAACAAGATGGTGCGCCATGCCATACAGCAAAAATATGCAAACAATGGTTTGTTGACAACCAAATATCGATAATGTCTTGGCCTGCTAACAGCCCTGACTTAAATTGTATAGAAAATTTATGGTCATGGTTAGATCATCATCTTGGAAAAATCGAAATTTCAAATGTTGAGCAATTAAAAATTGAAATAAGGAAACTGCTTGACAATGTGCCTAAAGAAATAACTCAAAATCTTGTAAATTCGATGCCAAAGAGAGTAAACCAATGCTTACATGAGAAAGGAGGTTCTACAAAATATTAGAATGCTTTTTTTTATGGTTTTCCATTTGTAAATTGTTGTTCTTATATATTATTTGAAATATAACCTTAACTTTTGTCCAAACTTTTTTTCAAAAAAATATAACATGTTTCATTATTTTTCAGTTTTTGGTATCACGACCATTATGTTTAAATTTATTTTTTTGATTTCCATAATGTATATAGATTTTACTTATAATGTTAAAAAACAAAATATAAAAAATGAGTTTTGTTCTCAATTCATTTTATTTTGAATTAATGTTTTTTAAAAAAAAAAAAGAGCTCTAATTTATGGCCAATGATGTATATATATATATATATATATATATATATATATATATATATATATATATATATATATATATATATATATATGAGAGTCTTTTTTCTAAGTACAAGGATGACCAAGACATCAGTTATAAACAATAGGCACTCATAGATCGCTTTTCACTTAACACTACAACTATTCAAATGAATGATTTTGTTGAAAAAATGTACTGACCACAAGTCATTTTGAATTACCTCTGATGACATGAAACATGTTATAGCCCATGTATTACAAATTTTATCAAAACTGAAACACCACAGATATAGAAAAGAAAAATATTTTTTTATTTCCATATAATGCTATCATATGGAGATTTACTATGGCTGGTTGCACCAAAATTCAGAGGCACAACAAAAGCAAGTTTTCAGAGACTAATATGTATACAGATTCTGAAGCCTTTGTAAATGATTGAGTTTTGTATAGCGTATTTTCAAAGATCTTGTCATATTGTATGTTAAAGAAATAATGCAAGAAATTAGAAATAATTTAGCAAATATATATGAAAATGTGTATAACTGCAGGAATCTTATCTTTTCATCAGTTTATACCGCTATCTACTTGTATTCTAACATTTTAAATATGAAATAAGGCTAAAACAGATGTTTTGGTAATTGAACTTAATAAGAAAAAGAGAAATAGACTGGTAGACCTGAAAATATGAAAATATGGTTAATAGCAATATATTTAAATTATATTCCTGCACCCTTGTGACATTACATGGTCTTTTTATTAGCAATAGTTTAGTAATAAATATATGTTATACATATGAATCACATTCTAGCCATCATAACACCTGCAAGCATGGCTAGAGCATAATAATATACAGTAAAGTTAAAGACAATTACTTAAAAATAAAAAGATTTTATAGTTTGAGCAATAATGCTTGAATAAATTGTAACATAATATTTAAATATTCTTATGTTTAAAATTACAAATTTACAAATTTGTTTTTTTTAAAAATTTTTTCTAAATTGGTTTTTATTTCAGTTATAAATGAATCTGTTAACTGCTAAAAGTCAAATATTAATTTAAGTATTATTAACTAAAATCAAACATTACATAAAGTATAGATAACATCATTGTAATTTTTAAAACTTAACATTTACTAGAACAGAAAGTTAAAAAACTTTTTTTAATTTTTTTTCTTTCGACAAAGCAGTGCAAAAACTACTACTTTTAGAAAAAATCAAAGAAGTATGTGTAATCAGCTTTATTGAGTTGATATGGAATTATTTTTTTGCAAAATCAATAAAGTAATTATTTTCATTGTAATAAGAGTGAAAAGCTGAATTAAAATTAAAAATTTATCAATAAACTTGAAATTTGGTTAAGAAATTAAGCCAACCTAACCTAGTGGGAGAAAACACCTAAATGTGGGACTCTACAGTTGTGATACGTAAATTTTATTGAGGATTTTAATCTCAATCCAAGTTAAAACTTGAATTTATATAAATGGCAGTTTCTATCTCTTAATGGCACTACATAGTTAAATTTCTTACATTATTTCATTCTCAAAAGTTTTTGTTTTATAATAACTGCATGTTATATTTAGTTGTTTGATCATAATATTATAATGTATAGATTAATATCATGTATTGGTATTCATAATGTATGAAGAGAGTGGTAAGTTTAATCAAACATGTTCCTGCAATGAGCCAATCAATTGCAGCATAATATAAAATAAGGCATTTCATAATTTTACCCTTTCAAAGGTTTAGGCATTTAAATTCAATTTCCAACTTTAAATCAGATTTGACAGTTTGTCCAGATTAAATATCTTAACTATCTTATATTAGGTCTGCTATTTACCAATTAAATTTTTCTAGCTGTTAGATTAAGTAACATTGCACCTCTAAATTAGATAGTGCCAATGCCTTGAAAAGCTAACAAAACTTATCACACCTCTAAATTAGATAGTACCAATGCCTTGAAAAGCTAACAAAATCAAATGAGGAATTTCAATCAATATGTGTTAAAACTTATGGCGCTGGGCCCCTCTTTGGGGAGAGGGGCGCCTGTTCATGCTAGGAAGAGGGGCGCCTGTTCATGCTAGGGCGAGTGGTAGCCTTTTTTCTTATAGAATTGTGTGTGATATAAAAAAAATTGTAACAATTTAAATAATATTCCATGGATGCTGTAACTCTGACTGTAATATAGTATCATATAAGCATCTGCATATTGTTATCGAAATATCGAAATTAACTGATATTTTTTACGATAATGGGTTTTGATATGAAATGGTATGATCCGATATGTTTTGATATGATTTTGATAAAATATTGTTTGGGTTTCGATATGCACAATATCATTATCACTTTTGGCGATAAATATTGCATTCTTTATCGTTAAAAAATGTATAATGATAATTTTTGAGTTTCGATATGATTCAATATGTTCCGATAAAATATTGTTTAATTTTCGAAACATTTATATTTTACAATTTTTTGTATTATATATAACTAAATGTTAAGTTGTTTTATATTAGATATTTTACAATATTTTGTATTAGATATAACTAAATGTTAAGTTACGTTATTTTGCAATATATTTTCTTAATTTATTGATTAAAAGATTGATAAAAATTAAAAATCGCCTATTTTTGAACGCCATTTTTTAGATTAAGTTGTTAAAAACAGCTCAGGCGGTTAGGAGGACAATTCAACTGTTTATTTTTTAAAACAAAAACAAAAGCATTCCAAAGTTGTATCACTTCTGGATCAAATGGCTTCTTTTTGCTTAAATTTTTTTTTTTATAGCTACTGATAAGTGGATCTGAGAAACAAAGAAGCCTTCTTAAAACATTCATGTTAGTTTTTTTTCGGGAACATTTGCATGAAAAATGCTCTCGAAATTCCTTAAAATCATTGTTGCGTGATTTTTGAGCTTCTTCAGAAAGCAATCCGGTAGGAAATGAACATTGTTGTACAACTTCATGTCTATGTGATAAAATACGATGTAAACTATGTGGCATATAATACCATGAATACAATGCTACATATCTATTTGGAACATTTACACAATACACTTGGAAAGCATCTGGATCAATTTGCAATCCTGAGGATAATGTTTGTAACAACATAAATCATTTTCATTAAGCATAAATCAAATCCAGAAATGCTAGATGCAATTTGAGCATTCTCAAAAAACCTTCTCCCAGTATTTCCATCATCAGATGTACCTGAACCACCCAACTTAGGGACATCAATAACAACTCCAAGTTGTTTTTTTATTTGTTCTTTTATTTTATTTTTTTTTAATTTAACAGAAACCTTGTCCTTGTCTGAGTTCTTGTTGTTCTCTTTGAAACAAACTCTAAAGCTTTTGTATATATGCCACCTTTGTCGAAGATGTTTCATGATAGTAGACAAGTTATTATTTGCAGTTAAATTCATGCCATTTACAACTGCATCCAATATATTAGGATTAGCTAACTTCAAGTTTTCTTGTATTACATATGAATAAATATCAATATATTTCATGTTTAACTACACTATCTAAAAATATAAATGACATTTACACATTTACAAAATGTTTCAAATAGGTATTTTAAGATGCATAATTATTAAAATAAGTCTTAAACACTAATCTAGTCTCACTGAGACCCAATTATTACATAACCATTTTGAATAAAATGCATATAATGTTTTTGCCACATAAAATTGGAAAAATCATTAATAAAGACCATGCAGACAATTTATATTGATAATGTACATATTGGACAATGTACTTTATGTCTCAAATTACAAAACATCTTGGACCACAAAAGTATTTGATTTTATGAGTGAAATTTTGACTTAGAAAAGTACCTTAAACACGCTATCATTTAAAACCAATTTATTTGACATAACTTACGTACAAAATAGTGTTGCAATAGCTCATTTAAAAGACAATACTTGAACTATGCAATAAAAAGAGAGGTTTAAAAATTATAAATTATTTTATGCTTATTAGTGATACAAAAAATATCAAATTTGAAAAAATATTTTGAAAAAAAAAAATTAGAAAAAACTTTTTTATCAACAGCTTCAAATACAAACGGCATGATAATTATACAAAAATGTATACATTTTATAAAAGCTAGATGTTTAAACTAAATAAAATGGAATACAATAATGTCATTTTTGAGAATGTTTTTTTTTTTACTTTTGCCTGCCACCTGGCCCACTATGCATTTCCATAATGAACCAAAACTTTCATTAGGTTTTTTTAGTTTAGAAGACTTGTTTTTTATTTAGTATGGGATCATTATGCTTTCCTAATTATATTGGTGTTTTAATCAATTGTGGGTAAATCAATTTTGATTTACCACACATATAATCTAAAGTTCGCTTTAAAATTGATTTACCCACAATTGTGGGTAAATCCCCACAATTGTGGTTATCTATATCTATGTCTATATCTATCTATATCTATATCTATCTATATAAACATACATATATATATATATATATATATATATATATATATATATATATATATATATATATATATATATATATATATATATATATATATATATATATATAACTAAATAGTGCGTTTGTCAGTAATTTTATTACAGTTATTTAGGTTTTTAAAAAAAACTATTTTTTTAGTCGGAAAAAGTAAAAAATATTGTAATGAATTGATAAGTATCAATATTGTTTTTACTATGAGTTACGATACTAATCATAACTGAACGATAAATATCGTAAAAAATCAATAGATATCGAAACTTTATTGTGCAAATTTTTTGGTACGATATCATTGTAATATAAAAAAACTTATGATATACACATTCTGATATCTTATCATATCATATCGTAATAAGAAAAGTTTCGATACGCAGATGCTTCGTATCATAATTAATTGTCACTTACTTAGTGGAGAAAATGAATACGTACATAAATATTTGATTTTCTTAGGAAAAAGTTTTTTAAATCGAAATAACACTTAAGATGTTATTTAAATGTGTTAGAGGAAGAGATCTTATAAAACTTTTCTATAAGTTTTCTAGTTAAAGAATCTATTTATATATAGAAAATTTGATAGTTTAGCTAGGGTTTTTTTAAAGTAACAAAAATATGCAAGTAATTTTTTTATTTGTTGTATAATTAAAAATCTAACAATTATAATAGTGCGCTTTAATGGCCCCTTAACTTAATAAAATTTAGTTAATGATTAATTGACAAAAGGTACCTTAAAGATAACAGGATAATTTTATTTTAGAGTTCTTATCAAATACAAAGTTTTTCACCCTACAAGGGCTTCCTTAGGTTTATCTCCTTTGTTAGTTTTTATAGAACTTGCTAGCAATACTTCAAGACCAACAGCTTTAGGAAAGCATTTAGTTGCTAATTTAACATTGGTCATATTTTGTTAGCAATTTTATTCTTTTTTTTTTCAAAAACGTTATGTTCCTGTTTTTTTATTTAATTTATTTCCTATATCTATTATAATATTTATGATTATTATGTAAACTTGTTTTTTTAAGTTAAATAATTTATATTTTAGAAACTCTCACCATTTTACATGTGAATCAGCTTCTTGATATTGACATTTTGTAGAAGTAATATTATTTTTATATATTAGCATGTATTGATGAGGTTCATAAAATTGACAGATTGGTATAATAAAATGTTCAATTCTTTTTACTGCTACAATTATATATTGATCAATTACTTATTATAAAACACAATTGTAGTTTTATTATATTGAATTTATACTTAAATAAAAATTTCATTTTCTATTTATTAATCTAATTTAATTTTTCAAAATACAAGCATTCTTACTATTTTTGTGAAGTTTTATATTTAAAAACATTTTAAATTATATAAATTCTAAATATTATATTCTTGATACTATTGTATTATATAACTTCTTTTTTGTGTGTTAACATGGTTATATCTTTTTTGAAAATTTAATTTTATTAGCTTTATGCATAAAGATTCAAACTTTATCTTCATATATTTTTATTGCTTCTGAAAAAGCTTTAAAACCAAGAAAAAATTTAGAATAAAGCCTACAACGTTTAAGGAAATATTTTGTGTGTTTTTATTAGGAATAGTATTTTGATTAAAACCTCTCCTTAGTGAATTTAAATTTATCTAATTTATCTACTAGTACTAGTAAACTTTAATCAAACGGTCAAACTTTTATTATCTTGTTTTTATTATTTAAAATAAGACTTTCTGCTTTTTATCATTGAATAGCAGATATCTAAAAAGATTTCAATTTAATATTAAAAGGGCTATTAACTTCAATTTTTAAATTGAAATTTTCTTTTTTCTATTTTATTTATAACAATTAGAATATAGCATGACTTAATCAAATAAAGATTAAAAGATTAATTGCTTATAGTGGGATTACTAACTTGGTTTAAGTTTAAATAGTTTATTATAGAAATAAGTTGTTTTTTTATTTGTTTGTATATATTTTAAGTAACTTTTTTAATTTATAACTTTAATTGTTTATAATCATAACTCGATTTTGATTATTAGAATTAAATAGCTTTTATTCTATGTATAGAATACTATCAACTGGTTTGATGGTTTTTATTTTGTCTATTGCAGGAACACCTTCCTTTTTAGGACTTTTAAATAAACTTTTTTTTTAATATGAATTTTATGTTTTCATAATTTGCTCTTAACTAGTTAATTTTGCATAATAAAAAATTCTACAGAAATAGGCTTTTATTTAAGATTAATAAAAATCATAATTTTTCAAAGTCATAGTTCTTTTATTTCACAACCATGTTTTTTGTTTTTGTCAATTCTTGAATTGTCTAGTGAAGAATTCATTATTTATTACAACTTTGTTAAAATATTATTAGAATTAGAAGGTGAATTATGCATTAGTTTATACTTTTAGTATACAATTTACAAAAACAAACAAACAAAAAAAAACATGTTTTTGTTAGACTTATAAATTTTAATTATTTCTAACCTGAAAAATTTCTTTCAAACACCCAATCTTGATCAGCTATCCATGAATATTCTTTATCTCTATACCCAACTAAGGGATCATTTATTAAACCATTCTTGAGCAAAGCCATATGAACAGATATAGGAATATTAACTGCAAAACTTATATTTTTGTTGGATAAAATCCATTCTGAATCGCTTAGTTCAATAATATGTACTCCATTAACAATATAAATGAAGAAACATAGCAAAACGTGGACCAGAATCATGGTAACATGACTTTTAAGCATGAAGAGATAATGTAAGACGCAGTCAATAAAAAACTGTGAGGTATAAAACTCAAATTTGTTTTCAGCCAAAAAAAAAAAAAAAAAAAAAAAAAAGCTTTTTAGTCCTTTACACGGTAGCCGAGATAAAGTTTATGAATTTGTTCGCAGCTTATTTATTATTTCACATTTCGGCACACTTCCGGAGAAGTACAAACATGGCTTTGTCTGGTGGAAAAGACTTTGCTAACGATATTTCCAGAAATAATGGTCTAATACAAACTATTAAAATGGAAGATCCTATTGAAGATAATAATTGTACTAAAAATATATCTCATCCAATAACTAACTTAGATATCAAAACCTGTGACGGCTCTGTACCTGTATTCCCAACATTACTATCAACAGAATCAATAGATATTTCTAGTTGTGACAGATTGCTTCAAAATACTGACTTCAAAAATAATGACAATAAACACTCAAATAAAAACATTTCTAACACAAGCTTTATTTCTAGAGAGCGAAATAATCATGTCAGTGTAAAAAATGGGTCATTGCAACCTAAGCAAAAGAAGTCTTCTCGTGAAGAACAATGTAAGTAACCAAATACAATAACCATACAATAAAAAATAGTTTGTGGTGTGATTTGTTTGTACTTTTTTATTTATATATTTGTATAGAAAGCTGTAATTTTATTTATATATTAGTATTGAAAGCTGTATTATATTGTGTTTTTATTCTTACATCATGGGTGTTTATATAATAAATATGCATCAATAAAAGAAATATAATATTGATTATATAAATTTAAAATAAAGTCATTATTACTTGATCTATAACCAATTTAAATTCTATTATCAATTTGACCACTTTTTCATAATATCTAAGAAATGAGGGGTTGTGAAAGTTATATGTTGTCTTCAACCTAACGCTAAATAAAATTTGCTAATAATTCAGTCATATTTCATTAGATATGGATGGATCTTACATCTCTAAAAATTGTTATAATAAAGTGGCGAGAAAGCATTACAAGGAAATCCTTGAAAGGCATTTTTCAGATATTGATTATACTGTTTTAAAGGATACACAAACAGCTTTAAAGTTTGGAAAATATATTCATTCATATACAGATCCAAATGGTGGAGCCAAAGTATTGCATGCTTATGCAGAAGAACTGACCAATATTAAAGCAGAATACTTGAAAAAATTTGCTGAAGAATTTCTTCACACATGTTATGCTGAAAAAACAGAAGGTCGATCAGATTATGTAATGGGTATTGTTCATAATGCTGGATTGTGTTTACCTGAACTTGTTCAGTATTTACATACTACACAACCAAATTTAATTGTTAAGGTAGAATCTCTTGGAAAAAAGTCTGATGTTGCATCTATGACAATGGATGAATTTTATAAAGGTATTAAGAGCACTTATTCTAATGGTACTCATCGAGCAGGTGCTTTGGAACAAATCAGTCTAGTAGGTACTGTGTCGGAAGAGTCAGGTGGCTATTTTCCAAAGCTTCTTGGGAAGTTAGAAAAAGATCCATTTCTTAATCTTACTCTCCCATGGGGTGAGTTGTCTATTTTTAGTGGTTTGGATCGAACAACTAGTAATGATGGTCCAATATTATGGATGCGTCCAGGTGAACAAATGGTTCCATCTGCAGAAATGTTTAAATCACTAAGTGGAAAACGAAAAAAGTATGTTTTTTTGGTATCCACATATTCAAGTAATGTATATTTACTGTGAAGTTTGAGTTTTTCTATAAGGCTTACAATTAAAGTTTGCTGTTTTAGACATTTAAACTGTAAACTAAGTTGATTGGCTTCTCAATATGTATTAAAATTTTCTTTGCTTTTTGGAAAGAAAGACCTTACTAGATATTTTTTTGTGTGTGTTTGCAAAACTTTTAAATTTAAGTTTTTTTTACTTATACTGTTTACTGTACTAATAAGTCTAGTTTATTATTTCTAGTGAAAAAAAAAATAGAAAAAACAAGATTATGTGCTTAAAGATTATAGCTATATGATCAATAAAAAATATTAACAGTGCAAGAACAGTTGTCTGCAGTTTTATCTTTCTCTTATTATCTATATTTAAAATGAGTAAATTATCCATGTTTAGTTAACACTTAATCTAAATTTTACAGTTCTTTAAAAACAAAAAATGGCGCTACTTTCTCATCAATATTGCTAAAATGATTTTAAGATAATTTATGGAAAATATTTTTGATTACAGGTTTACAGCTTATTTAGCATATATCATTCCAATATAAAGACAAAAGAATATGCATCGTCATGACATTATGATGGGTTTTCTTGAACTTTAGAATTGGTGTAAATGAGCTTCAAAAGTTAAAATACTTGCCTAGATCCTCTGAGCCACGAGAGTCGCTAGCTGAAGACCGAACTAAATGTCATGCAGATCATGTAGGGCATGGGCTTGACCGAACCACAACTGCCGCTGTTGGAGTTTTAAAAGCTGTTCACTTTGATAAAAGGTTATCTCTCCTGCTCTTAACTGCAATCCAATTAAATCACTATCAATGTAAAATGTGTTAATCATGATTTTATTAAATTTTTTTTTTGTCTTTTTAGTCCAAGTGTAAATCGTCATTGTAAAGAAGTAATCGCATTTGATGCTGGTGACCTATTAGCAGTTGTAGAAAAAATGCAATTGGATCTTTATGAACCCCCCATGTCTCAAGTAAAATACATTTTTAGTTCAACTTATTTGTTTTATTTTTTTAAGAGAAAGCTCTGCAAAAAATTGTTGGCCTAATTTGGAAAAGGCATAATTTTAAATTTTCTGAAAATTTTTTTTTGCATCATCTAGCATATAATTTTTGTAGTTAGGCTGACGATATCTCACAGAGCATAATTTTTCATGTTAAATTTTATATGCTGATGTTACAGTTCAACAATTTAGTGCATTCAGTGGATTGATGATGCTAAGTTGAATCAACTTCGTCGTGAAGGAATTCGTTATGCTCGTATAACTCTTCGGGATAATGATGTATATTTTATTCCTCGAAATGTTTGTCACCAATTTAAAACTATTTCTGCAGTAACAAGTATTGCATGGCATGTTCGTTTAAAGCAGTATTATCCTGATTTTATGAGCAATTCAACTGATGATGCCACGCTATCATCAAGTGTTGCATTGTAATAATTTTTCACCCCAATATCATAAATGCTGATCGTGAAGAATGAAATTAAAATTTATTATTTATTTTGTTATTTAGACCAAAAACTTCTTCCTCTCAAAGTTTTGGTGGCATTAAAAGTGTTTTCTCGAAAATGATAAACATGCTATATAAATGTTTGAATGTATGTATGTATGTACGTATGTGTATATATATATATATATATATATATATATATATATATATATATATATATATATATATATATAACACATATACATATCTTACAAAGATCTTAAAGTAATTCTGTAAAGATCAATTTGCAACATAATTTTAATGTAAATTGTAGATTTTATAAATATTTGAAGATTGTTTATTTATTCTATGTATATTTGTATATATTTCATATAAGAAATAATTCACAAGAAATATAATAACGTGATCTTAGACGATAAACGCTCTCTAACTTTTAATTTAGGGTTACAGTTTTTACACAACCCAATTTTATTTAACTCCTTTTACCTTAATATATTTTATAATGGTAATTAAGCCGTCATATCTTATATGAGTAAGCAAAATTTTAACAAGTTGCCTAAGGGTATTAATACCCCCCACCCCACCCCTTTAAAGTTATATAAAATAGAAATTTTAAAACTTTTGTTAATGTGAAAATGTTAGTCATATCCACTTTGATCTCAATTAACAAAAAACAATGATTTCCCTTTTTGTTTCTTTACGACAGACCAGCAAAATGTTGACCAAGGCTTGAAATGTCTTATTTTAAAGACATAAACTGGCGCGGTTGCCACCAGTGCACAGTGGGCCAGAATTCACTTTTACTGGACAAAATTCGTAACTAATTTAATATTAAAGCTATATTCACTAAAATTAGTATGAGTACTAATATGATGTCTGCGCTTCTTATGAAGGTGATATTTTTTTATTTCGTTGCTATAGATACCTTTATTTTACTTAGCAACCTATTTTTGTTATCTGCAGATATTTTATAAGTGCTACATTCACTAAATTTGGCATGAGTACCAATATGAGATCACACTTCTTACAAAAGTGATCATTTTTTAAATTTAGTTGCTGTGGATACTTATATTGCTTAGTTACCGGATACTTTCCTTAGTTACAAAGTGGCAAATTTATATTTGAATATCTTATCGGATTTTTTGACCCACCTATATTGAATAACAATTGAGTATTTAGGTAAATGTTTTAAGAATAATAAAAGCAAGAAAATAGTGCAAGAAAACATTTTCAATTTTAAATTACATAAAAAAATTATAAAACATTTGAACCTTCCCATCAATCATTATAAGTTCAATAATTCAATTCAATAGAAGGTCTGCAAACCTCTAACAAAATCACGCCCAAACTTTCTATCTCACTTTTAATGTATTGATCTTCTTCAATCACAGGTTCTTTGGATTCCATTTTATATGCAAATCTTATGGGTCTACAATAGGCTGTGGAGGACGACTTTTGATTTCTCCAAATAGGCACCTTTTCGTTGCTGTTGTTAAATCCAGTCAAATCCAATGGGACTAGACAAGTAATAAATAATGATTCTTCACGCTTTAAATCTCTGTTAATGTCAGGTTCTGATAAAACTTGTTTATAATTGCTTTAGCCAGTAACACCATCAAAGCTAAGGGTCTGCGTATCGTTATTATTTTGAAACGATAACGATATGAAATGATATCGATATCAAACGATATGAGTTTGTCTATGAAACGATAATATAGGTTTAGTTATCGTTTGAAACGATAAATGAATGGAAAAGTATCGGTTGAAACGATAATATCGGCTTTTTTTTATCGGTTTATCGGAATACATAAAAATAACGAGAATAACGATATTTATCGGTATAATAACGATATTTTTTACAATATTCCAATTTTTTTTTTAAATGCCAAATTTTAGTTCAAATATATTATAAATCTTCAAGTCGAGTAAAGATGTCGTTTTGCCTATCTTTACCGGTTTTACAAGTTAATCCTTCCCAATTGTATATATTATCTAGATGTCTAACTTCACAAAAATTCTGTAAAGAAAAAGTGAAGTAACACTGTTCTCCAAATTGACCCCCAGGTTGAAACTCTCCCCACTTCTGATTTTTTTATATTTAATCAATCATATGCTTAAGTAAACACAATATATATTGGTCAGAAAAATCTGAACTAAGTGCTAAATATCTATATTTTTTAAAATTAAAACGCATAATTTTTGGCTTTTTTTCTTCCTAAGTTTTAATAAAGCCAGCCATTAAGATAATAAAAATAAACCCATTTACGACTGCTTTTCAGATAAAAAAAAATATCATTTTCCAAAATGGCAGCAAACTTTAAATTATCAACTTGTGCAGTTTGCCTGATAAATAAAGCTATCAGATCAAAATCTCTAACGGCCATATCACCCTCAGTATGTGAGAAAATTCAAGAAAATATTTGGCCAAATTTTGATTTTGATCTTGAAGTTTATTCTAGTGTGTTCCCACTGCAGAGGAAACTTGTTTTGTCTGAACAAAGGTGAAACTGCATATCTTTCCAGCTGGTTATGTCGAAGATACTTTAATATATATATATATATATATATATATATATATATATATATATATATATATATATATATATATATATATATATATATATATATATATATATATATATATATATATATATATATATATATATATATATATATATAAACACACGCATACACACATTGATATTATATAATATACTTCAGGTAGAATAATGTATTTGATAGAAAATAATGTATTTCAGGTAAATAGGAGTATTAGGCAAACCTCTTCACTGTTATGTATCCAGACAAATGTTGAGCCAGAGTCAAAAAATTTAAATGTGGCTGAAAAAATCTGTGGACTCAGCTATTTAAATCTTAGTATGGATTGTTTATATTTATGATTTTATAATTTAGAAATAAGATTAAAATAAGAATAGTTAAAACATTTTTTCTCTTTATGTTATTTTACAGTTTGATTCAATAGATTTTTTATTGTTTTTACTTATTTCAAAAATTGTTATAAAATTCTTACTATTAGTTTTAGTTTCTCATGATTGTTGCAAAAGTAAAGCTGTAAGCAATATCATAAATATTAGTAAATCACTTGGAGATAAACATGCAGTACAAGTAGCATCTGGTTTGTTAAAGCATAAAATGGAGCGTGAAAGCATTGTAAGTGGAGAGTAGTTCAAGATGTCTACATCTTCTCTCTGTTACAGTTGGAGTGAATGAAATTAAGTCGAAAAGAAAGAAAATCAAATCTCATTCCAAGCTATTATAGAGCTATCAAATGTATTAGAACTTTCTGAAAATAAAACCAAAAAATTACGTTCTACTTTATGCAGGAATCTAACAAGTGCTGTAGAATCCAGCATTAATGTTAAAATGACTAAATTTCTGGAAACTCTGAATATCTTTAGATGGTGTTCAAAACTTCTTAAAAGTTATTGTTAATGTTTTCGAAAATTATTGGCACCACTTCAGCTTGAAGAAGTGAATTTCAGTATGGCATTTGATCTAAAGTGTGCAAACAGTGTTTTCGGACTTTCAAATCACTCTCGCAAATATACTTGTCTATATTGTGAGGGAGAATGCTCCCTCACAATACAGACCCTAGAGCATTTAGAGCATTAGACTTATGTTATAATCAATATGTATATGGTGGAAAAAAAAGATTAAAAATGCAGGAATATAAAAATGTAATAAATCCTCGTTTAATTTACTTAAGAGAAGATCAAGAAACTTTTCTTGATTACATTGTTCCTCCACCTGAGCTTCACATTATGATGGGAGTTATGGAAAAACTCTGTACTTTGCTTTTATATGTTTGGCCAGCTTTTCAAAGCTGGTTGAAAACACATAACATATTAATGACAGGGTATCATGGTGTAGGTTTAGATGGAAACAATGATAATTAATTTATGCCCCTGTTAGATATTTTGGAGAGGGATGTTACCTTAACTGCAACAACCAATATTTTACCAATAATTGTTTGTGTAAGTTTTCATTAGTGAGATCAGCTGTGTTTGGTTTGGAAATGGGTACAGATATTTCTGTTAAAATTGAAGATATCAAAAGTTCATTTTCTAGTCTTCAACTATATAGAAAAGATGTATTTGACTATGACTTGACATTTTCATAGAAAATACATATTTTAGTGTCACATTCTCCCCTTTGTATAAAAATAATATTAGCTAAGGTAACAGAACAATGTGGTGAATCTGTTCATCACAAATTTAAAAAAACTTGGATGAACTATAAAAGAAACATAGGACACAAAAGCTATGGAGAAAAGCTATAATCTGCTGTAGTAAATTTTAATTTAAACAAAAATTAACGTTTATATCATTTGTGATTTGGAGAACAGTGTTACTTCACTTTTTCTTTACAAAATTTTTGTGAAGTTAGACATCTAGATAATATATACAATTGGATTAACTTGTAAAACCGGTAAAGATAGGCAAAACGACATCTTTACTCGACTTGAAGATTTATAATATATTTGAACTAAAATTTGGCATTTAAAAAAAAAAATTGAAATATTGTAAAAAATATCATTATTACACCGAACTGCACAGGTTCTTTGCAAGGTATGAATCATTAAATCTTTTAAAGGAACTGAAGCTGAATAGTCCTCTACTATTATGTTTGCAGGATAACATTTCAATTTTGCATCTCTGACATCATTGTAAGCGAGGTAGATGTTACATTCTTTCTCCAAGACTCCGCTTCTAATCAATTGATAGGAAGCTTTTATCAGACTTGCAACAATTATTAAAGTCAGTGCTTCCTCTGCTGAATATTTAGTTGCTTTATCTGTATTTGAAATAATTAAAACGTTCTTTGCAGCAATAATAATAGATTCATGACTAAATTTTTTATTAGCAGTAAAAAATAATTCATTGGATGAATGAGATTCAATTAAACAAGATACATGCCGTTTTTTAGTTTTAGTAGAACTATTATTAAATGCAACTGGTTTTCGACCACGTCTACTTGCAGTTGGTTCATTGTCTTTTTTTCTGAAAATTAAGTATTCATTAAGCCAGTTCACAAACTTCTTTTCAAAATTTTTGACAGTATAGTTTGCAGATTTCCACTTTTTTTTATACAAGTAAACAAATCGTTGAACTGCATGTCTTTAAAATCAGCAAATTTTGGCTGAATAAATTCCAATATATCTTCAGTAATATTTTGTTTTGAAATACTAAGATTGTTTTTTTGGAGAAAATTATGAATGTCTAAGTTTAATAAAACCATATCTAAATAATTATTGTAACAAGTATTTTGTATTTAAAAGTTTAATGTTATAATATATATGTCGCCTGAACTACTAATACTTGTTAGTCCTCTGATTTTTATATTTCTCATGATTGAGGGCATTCCAAGATACTTTTTACATCATTACAGGTTGCACTTCATTATAGTTTTTAAAAAATTGTCAAAATTATCTATCATCAAAACCATAACCAACTGCAACTTAGTAACTTAGGGTGGAATGCAAGAACCGAACTTCAAATTTGAAGTCGAACTTCAAACCTAAAGTGCGACTTGAGCGAATGCACAAAGCGAACTTCAACTCAAGTCAGACTTGAAAACCGCTAAAAATAGACCTTTTTCAAGTCTGACTTCAAACCAGACTTGAGAGAGCAAAAATTCCTTCCGAATGCAAGAACCCAACTTGAAATTTCAAGTCAGACTTCAAATCTCAAGTCTGACTTGAACGGAATGCAAGAAGCGAACTTGAACTGAAGTCAGACTTGAAAAACGAGAATTTTTGAATTTTCAAGTCATTTTTTCAAGTCTGCTCCAGACCAATCTTGAAACCAAACTTGAAAAAAAAAAACAGACCGCCATTATCATTTTGCTGATGCGTAACAAAACTTTACTATTACTATATAACTTATTACAACCTTTGCAAGTATGAAAATGAGTTTTTAACAAGCAAAAGTAGTTACTTGGGCATATTCACCTAATTAATTTAGAAGGTTACATTGTGAAAGTATATTTTTAAATGAATTCATTACAGAAAACTGAATATTAACATTGCGAAAACGTGTGTCTTTTAAAACATCCTGTAACTCGTATGTAATGATTCAACATGTCATATTTTGATGCCATTAGAAATGTTTATTAGCTTTTTGAAATGTAGAACATCGTAGCATTATAAAAGGCTGTTGATTAAGGCACATTTTTGTGATACAGTGTAAAAGTAAATTCCATTTAGTAATAAATAGTTGCAGTTATACAAAGAGGTGATACGTGTAAAAGGAGTAAAAGAGAGTTCATGAGAAGTAGTTACAATTACATGAAGTATTAAAAAAACTTTTTTTTAAATGTCCAAAAATGAATCGGTATGAGCTGAATTTTAGAAGAAGAAGAAGAAAAAATAAGCCATCTCACATACCAAGGTTTATTATTGACAGAGCTAATCCTTTAGAAGTTTACCACGGTATAGAATTTAAAAGGTGCTACAGATTTTTCAAAAAAACCTTTTTAATATTAGCTAATGACATTATTAACAACAATGTTAACAATCGAGGGTGCCCTCTTTCAACTGTACAACAACTGGCTATTGCATTTCGGTTTTATGCTACTGGTTCATTCCAAGTGAGTAGATATTCAAGAAACGGTATCAGAAAATGGCACCTTCTTATTGTAGATTTTACATTACGTTTTTAAATAACAACATTTTATACCAACAAATGATTATAACAATAAATAAACTCTTTTAGAGAATAATAGGAGATTTGGAAGAGCTGAAACTCAACTGTTTGTCCAGTGGTTTAGAACATTTCAATTCGAATGGCTAACAAAAGATATCAGTACATAAAGTTTCCAACAGAAGCTGATTTTTTGATAATTTAGCAACAGTGCTTATAAGTTTTCATGGATATCTGATTTTGCTATTTCATACAAACTTCAAACTTTTCTTAGATAAAGAAAATATTTATATGTATCAACCATTATTTAGATTTTACCAAATTCAAGGATTCCCAGGATGTATAGAAGCAATTAATGAACACATATTCCTATAATAATTCCTTGTGGAGAAAGCTCAGAAATTTATCGAAACAAAAAGGGATTTTTTTTTGAATTGCCAGGTCATTGCAGGTGCTTCAAATGAAATTTTATCTGCTTGTGTTCAATGGCCTGGAATTGTTCAGGATTCATTTGTTTTTGCTAACTCAGCTATTAAACAAGTTTTAGAAGCTCGCCAACATGTTCATGTTTCAGGTGATTCTGGCTATCCTTATAAACAATATTTAATGACACCTTTTTCTAACCCAAAAATGAAAATGAAATCAGATACAATTACAACTTGAGAAGTACACACATGTTGAATGATGTTGTTGAATATTGTTTTGGTATATCAAAAAAAAAACAATACCCTTGTCTTAACATTCCCTTAGGAACAAAACTGCAAAATTCCATAGCTATAATAATATCCTGTTTTGTGCTTCACAACATTGCCCTTCTACAAAATGATTATTGTGGAGGCAATGAAATACAAAATAGCAATGAAGAATGTGGTGCTAAAGCATTCACTAAAGATATTTTTGCAGAAACGAAGCAAAAGTCAAATTTCAGACTTTTTTTTTTAAAAAAAAATTTGTGTCTGATAATGGATAAAGGGTGTAATAACAAAAACATTATTTTCAAATATTTATACTACATATTATTTCAAAAGAATTACATTTTATATTTCAAAATAGTATTATATATGAAAAAAACAATTTCACTAAAAAATAAAGTGATAAATTAAAACATTCCAAAAGCAATTTGGATCTGATATTGTTAGAAAAAAATAATCCTCACATAGAATAATTCTGTTGTGTTGCTTTTTTAAAACTTTGTGAAAATTTTAACTGTGAAAATTTTCACAAAGTTTTGTTTGTATTGTTGCTTTTTCTGGAGAGAGTTTTTTTTTTATATCATCTATTTCTATTTGTTTTTGCATTAGTTCTTTATCAAGATCATGAATTTCATTATATTGCTTTTTTGTATTTTTTTTTATTAAGAGATTTTTGTTTAACGTTAAACTTTGTTCTTTTTCATGTGTTAATGAGCAAGATGCTATCAATGGTTTTTAAAAGTTTTCTTTTCTGTTTCTATAAGTGGCCCAATAATTTCAGAAGACCTGTCTCCATATGTGATCTCTATTGACTTACATATGTAAATGGTATACTTACATATGTAAATGGTATATATATATATATATATATATATATATATATATATATATATATATATATATATATATATATATATATATATATATATATATATATATATATATACACACACATAGTATTATGTAGTATTAGTATTGAGAAAACTAATTTTGTTTAAAGTAATCTTCTCAGTATTTTTAAAAAAAAAACCATTATTTTCATTAAAGTATTAGTAAAAAGATAAATAAAAATACATTGTAGTATAGTATCATCCCCAAAAAGCGTCAAAATAAGATTCTGCATTTTCTAGAACATTTGCATGTATTTTAATTCAAATGGAATCTGTTAAAATGGAGAAATCAAGAGAAATTGTCTTGATCACTTAAGTGGTACATATGACCAACCGTTGTTTACCAACAACTTAGGATTTGGAACTGAAAGTGCCAAGATGAATTTATTTTTCTGATGAAAAATACATAGCAAGAACTTTTTTTTTTACTGTTATTAACTTTTTATTTAATCGTATATTATACAAATATCATTACACGGAATTTGTTTCAGTAAAAGGTTTTTCCCGTAAAAAAAATCCATTACCGCTATTGGTTGCGAAGTGCATTTTCCGATAAACGCCCTAAATTCAACGCCTCGACTATTTTTCAAGTTCGACTTTCTCAAGCACGAGCTTGAAATTTTCAAGTCTCGTTTACGCATTCGCTCAAGTCAATTTTTCAAGTCTGACTTGACAAAGTCGAACTTGAGGTTTCAAGTCGAACTTGACTCAAGTTCGGTTCTTGCATTCCACCCTTAGAGTGGGATCTGGCGAGAGTTTTACACTATACACATCGTTAAATAATTCCGTATAGGCAAGATTATCGATTCTTAAATATCGTATCTTACTAAAGATTACACTCATCAATGAAAACCTGTACAAATAACTTACAATCTACAATAATCAATTTTTTAATGAAGAAATTATAATGAAGATTGAAATTTGACTGAATTCATTTTAACTTTTTTTGAAAACTTGGTATAAATAATAACAAGAAATGCTAAATAATTTACAAAAACAGCAACTTTTATTTCCTTGACGGGTGATGTTTACAGTTATTATAAACATGTAAATGTATTTAATTAGTTTAAATTTGTTTTTTAAAAGTTCTTAATACAACAACTCGATATAACAAACCTTTTTCATTATCTTTAGAAAATTAGAATAGCTGAAGGAAACGGTTTTAGTGATAAGACCTAATAATTGATGGCAATTATGAGGGCAATTTCCTTTTTAAACAAGTCAGATATTGGTATTAAGGCAGCCCCAGATAAATTCATAGCGTGTTCCTACTAAATTTGAAAGTTATGAACATTTACTCGCTTTATCCAGCCTGATATAGACGATACAAAAACCTTCTCAGCCGATAAGAGACTGTTTGATCCGATTCATACTAACATAGAGAACGATTAGCATAACGAGTTTTTCATAAACAAAACTATTCTGCTTTATTTTGTCTAGTGACAAAGCTTTAAAAAGTGTTTTTATTTTGTGCCCAGATTATTCAATGTAATATTTCTACAAGTTCAGATTTTGAGAGATTTATCTATCCTCTGAAGTAAACTCTGAAAGGAAGTTTTACTGCCTTCCAGAAAAAATTGACCAGAACAATGGAGGTAAAAAAATCTTTCTCATTAAAAATTTTCCAAAGAATAGTAGCAATCTCCAATCTGTCAAGCTGATTGGTAAGATTTGAGAGAGTTACGTATAAATTACTAAAGTAAGGTTCACTTTGCACGATAGTTTTACCGAGTAATACATCTTATACAGAACATAAATTTTATTTAGTAGTTGCATTAGGAATTTTAGTTTAAACTTCAATAACAAAAAGAAGTATTTTAATGGGGTTTCTAGAGCATTTATTTAAAAAGTTGAGTAAAGACTTTAAAATATATTTACATAAAGAGAATAGCAATATTTTCAGACTCTTTCTAAATCAATAAAAATTATATCTATTTCTCCTCCAGTGTCAGTATAAACTCATACTCTTCTTTTGTAATTGGTAAGACTGATAAGCGAGGTTTTGTAATCAACGCAAATAATTTCAGAGCTCCTTCCTTATTTTTTTTATGTTGAAGATAGAGATCTTTTAACTCTGGAAGTGCTATAAATCTTTTTAACAGGCGATTAAACTTGACATCGACAGAATACCATTTAGGATTTTCCTCTGTTGATTTTGAATCATAATAAATAGATTTACTGTCAAATTGAGTTGAGTCAGGATAACCAGATTTTACAATATCAACTATACCAGCAATTCCAGGTAACTTACAGTTGCTAAAAAATGAAATAAATTAATTATCAAGCTTTATCAAACTATTAGATAATTTTGTACTCCATTACAGAACAAATTCAGAAAACAATCAAAAGTTGAGTTCTACTTATTTGTTTTGTTCAGAACTAGTATGAAAAATTTTTTTACCTGTGGTAAAAGAAAGCTTGATCACCAACTTTTATCTCATCCCTTAAGAAGTTGCGAGCTTGGTGGTTTCTTACACCATCCCAGATACTTGTTTGGTCTGGCTTAGCCTTTAAATCCTCTATTCCAAACTTCACATCTACTCCATTTTGGATACGAGATTCTGGTTCTGATTTTATTAGCCAATACCTTTTTTCATTTCCTACAACATCACTTTTCTATAACATAAAGTAAATCAACAGTATTAAAATACTTTCAACTGTATATTAATTCAACAGGCAGCATATTTTTTTTTTTTTTTTTTTCAAATAAATTACACTGTTTAGTTTACTTTTTCATCGGTGACACTATCTTTAATTGTTTTCTTATCTTTTTTTGAGCCTTTTGCTTCCTCTTGCACAACCACCTCATCAATTTCCTTTGTTTCTTCAATTGGTTTGGCTTCTTCTTGCTCTACCTCAGGTTCAACTTTAGAATCTTTTTTTGAAACTTTAGCTACTTTCGCTGTTTTTTCGTTAGCTGTCTTTTCGTTAACTTTTCTTTTCGATCTTGCAGGCGCCATAATAGAGCTAGAATGTGCAAGACAGAGAAAAGTTCGTGGCTGGTTGTCTTTCAATGCTTGAATTCAATTTTGGCTAAAGTTGAAAAGCTATTTTGGCGGTAAATCTACAACCAATCAGATACAGAGAAATCAAGACACGTGTTAATTTGGGTATAAAATTTAGTTCGGAGAATGGACTCGACATTTTCTTTTTCTTTTCTTTTCTTTCTTTTTTCTTTTTCTTTTTTTTTACTTCTTTCAGCCATTGTTGTTATATATTCATTGTGTTGCTTTTGAATATGATTGAATGGTATATGTAAGCTGAAATTTCGTTTCCTTTCTTTTACCTATGTTTTTAGTTACGCAAAGTTCTATTCTTAAATTACACCAGCACGAGAGTAATTTGACTCTAGTCATAAGAGATCATTTTTAAACCGAATGTGCAAAATTTATTTCGACAAATTTTTATTGCCTACTTTCTATAATTGGATAGTCTATTTTAATTGTAGAAAGTAGGCTATATATATCATGAGATCTCGCGACTGCTATGATTTGAACCACTAGTATAACGAGATTCCACCAGAAATGTTTTTTTGTAGGATTACCTTTAAGAAGTTAAAAATTGTGCCAAACAAAGTTTGAAAATCATAGAATTGACTTATGCGTGATAGGATCCTTTGAGGGTAATTAAGGTGAAAACTCTAACTTCATCTCGGTTGTGATTATTAATTTCAGTTTAAAAAGTTTTAACATTACAGTAGCCGTAAAAAGAACATGGCATAAAAAGTAATTTCTGACAAGTTGAGCAAAATTTTATCGAATGACAATTTTACCAAAAAAAAACGAGAACTTTTTTGCAATTTCCTTAACGTTTAACAGGTATATAACAGGTATATAAGAATATACTTTTACCTGAAACGTCCATACAAAATATACATTTAAAGAGCATAGTTATCGTTTGGAAAAACTGAGATTAACAGTATTTTTCTCATTTTGAGTATGTTAAATGAAAGTAAAAGTGCCAGCGTGCCATGCGTATTTTATGCGTCTCTTGTGTGCTGTACTTTTCTTGCTGGTAACTTTTTGCATTTTTTGCGTTTAAAACAAGAATTGGTTTACATTCTTCAACAGAAAAACTATTAATTGGCCTTTTCACTGAGGGAGAATATTCTTCATTTAATTCTGTAGTCATAATTCATCGAGGACAGTATAAATCTGTCTTTTTTAAACCTTTAAAAAGAAAACGTGCTTGTCAATATTCATATTTGCTTAAAAAGATTTAAAACTAGCAAACTTAAATATATTTTAACATACTACAAATTAATTTTTAAAAATGTCTCACTTGCACGTGTAAAAAACCTTATTTCCGTGAGAAAAAAAAAAGGCATAAAACATTCTGAATATAATACGGATATGTTATAAGTTCTATTCAAAAAAAAAAACTTATATCAATAAAACTGGCTGAACGCATTTGGTGTATATTTTATGATAAACGTGTATTTCTTGATAAACAAGTATATAGGATCTCGATGACTAAACAGCTCAATCTTTTACGAGATTCCTATAACTGTATAATTTATAATTATATTCAACTACCAATAAAAACATAATAATGCTACGACTATTATATTTGTAAAAGCAATGTTTATTGTATCAAAACTAAAGTTTATTACTATATTATATTAATTTTTTTTTTTTTGTTTGTTTTGCCAATGCCAACTTACTCTAGTGGGTCTCTGGAGCCCAGGTATGGTTACACGCAGGGGGGTAGCTTTCCGTTCGCCAATTCTCTTGCAGAACTTTTTCGCAAAAAAAAAAGTTTATGAAAGCTTTTTATCTCATATAAAAGTTTTACAAATTTATTTATTTACAAAAAAACATACAGTAATAACGAAAGTCATGTAATGGTAAAACTTAGAAAAAAAGTTTTTTTTGTCACCTAGCGTGAGGCCCTGGGGAAAATCCGCTCAAGCCCCTCCCCAAACCTTCTACGTTCAGTTTGTACCTTAATGCATAATTTTGGAATGTGATGTAGGAGTATAGGTCAAGGTAATACAAGAATATAACTTGGTTAATTTTATATATTGATGATAAAAAATAAAGCCACTTTTAATTTTTTTGTACTGCACGTCATTTTAATAGACTAATTTTTTTTGACATCCAACTCAAAGTGTTACATTCATAATTTTTATGTTAGAAGAACATTACCAATTAGACCTCCTGTTTATTGTTTTCCAATCAGCATTGCCATTTTGGTCAGTTAATTATTTCTGATTACATGCAGTCGTTGCCAACAACTGCTTTTTTTTTTTCTTCTTGTAATAGCGAAAGAATTTATCTCGATCATCTGTCGATACGAGTCCCATTTTTCGAGTTGTTATACCCGTCACCCTAAAAACAAAGTAATGCTAAAAAAAATAAATAAAGAAGAGCCGCTTTTGTTTCCATTATAGGTTTTGAAATTTGTATTATGCATAAATTTGTTTGGTATTTTTGATGAAATGGCAAATTTTCGCAAATTCGTTCATGTTTTTATTCGTCACTAATGGAAAAGCGAAACATTTATGCTTACTATGTCATTTTATACGTTTTGCTAATAACAAACTTTAAACTACATCATCATTTATTTTAATAATCTCTCAGTTCATATTAAATGTTATAAGCTGATGTCTAATTCTCACAAATATGCTCATTTTATTTAGTCAAAGTTTCATAAACCTTCTTGAAAAATGATTTTATCCTCTGCAATGGTGTAGAAGGGTTACCTATAAAAATATAAAAAAACCAACGCCATATAGATTTTACGGGCGTAAATAATATTATGGGAATAACGTTGCAACATTAGTTCAGAATTTAGTTTTACGAGTCACTTTCTTTTATATTTTCGCCGAACTTGCTTAACAAAGTGTTTAAAATAAAAGTTCTTATTGTTGGTTGTTTTCACAATTTTTGACTTCAGCATGAATTTTTTTGAACTTTGTTTTCTTAACAACTTGCTGTTTTAAGGTACTTGATCTGACGGTGATCAAAGAATAAGAATTATCATTATGCATAATTATGTATTGTGTATCACATATATTATTAGTAATTATGCATTTTTAAACGATACTAAGATTTTTTCTTCTTCTTTTTTTTTTTTTTATCAACTACATGTTTTTTTTTTTTTTATAAGCATATGAAATTTTTGAAAAAGGCTCGGGTATGCTTAAGCAAAAAGTTAAAAGAGGCTCAAAAATATACTTAAGCTTAAGCATATTTCTAATAAAATATGCTTATTTCAATACTTTCCTAAAGTGTGCGCGTTACTAAAGGTTAATGGGTATAAGAAAAATAAAAAGTTGACTTATGCTCTGTATTTGCTTTGGTTTTAATGTAGCTGAATTAATGTTATAGTATAATAACAAAAAATAAAACATATATACTACATACAAATGTTATCAATGGAATCAAAGATATGAACTTCGCATTCCTTCTCGTCCGGACCAATAAAGGTGTCATCTGGAAGAATTTTGTTGGCACTTTCATTTATAGCATCATCATACCTCCACCGGTTGAATATCACCCTGATTTCCTATGGGTTGATCACTGCCAGGATCTATAATGGATGGTGGCGGCACTTTGTAACTATCAAGGGCCTCTGGTTTAACAAGCGAATCTTCTGAGCCATCAGAAGTCATTAAACACCCAGTCATTGTCCAACATTTCTTCCTTTGCTTGTCATACGTTAAAGTGTTTAAAGCTTTCCGTCAGTGGCACTTGGTAGACCGTACCATAAAAGTCCTTTAGCAGCAACCACAGCATCTTTAAAATTCTCCTGCATCTGTCCCTTCAAATTGTCCAGCAAAAGAACAAATTTATCAAGCTTTTGTTCTTTTACAAATAATAAATTTAGAAATATATATATTTAAAATTTTTAAGTAAATGAAATTCAAATTTTTAAAATAGTTTATGGAGGCTCACGAATATGCTTACATATGTTTGTTTTTTTTCCAAATCTGAGTCTCCATATGCTTATAAGCGTTATGCTTATAAAAAAAAACAACATGTATTCAAAATTTTTCTTAAACCAAAAAAAAAGATTAGATGATTACAACATTTAACGTTTTCTTTTCTTCCCTTTTCCCACACACCTTATCCACCCTTTTAATGGATTCCTCAATTTATAATTGTATCCAGTTTTTTTTTAATCAATTAACTAATATGTGGTAAAAAAATTTATTTTTATTTTGTACTTCAGATTGTAACATTCAAATATGTCAAACACAAGTAAAAATTAAAAAGATTGCCGCAAAACTGTTTCTTGTATTTGAAAAGCTTTAAACAGCAACATTTGTGATTGAAAGAGTGCACAACCACGTAAAAAAGGAATTAAATTTCAAAATGTTCCAAGAAGAGAAGTAACAACTGTCAAATTTTGCTTTAAAAATTTGACCAAGTTGACTAAAACGTTTAGTTTCCTGCATTGTTTAATTTTAACTCTGGCCAGATAAAAAGCCAAACACTCGAAATTCTATAAACTATAAGTGGTTGATTTGTAAGATTTGAAAGCTAAAGCTAAATGAAAAGCATCCATTTAAAGAAAAACAGAAAAAATAAAAAAATACTTTTTTATTATTAATCTCAAGAACATTAAGAAATTGCTGGATTTGATCAGCACAAACCATGTGAGATTCATCTTTTTTGTGTTCTCAAAGTTGTCAACCTCATGTATGGACCTTAATCGCATACAAGTATACACCCATGCTGTTGGTGACATTGACTAAAAAAATCTTCCAACTAAATGAGACTCAAGAACGTTTGGAATCTGAAGAAAAATCGCAATAAGTTTGTTGCAGCTGGATCATCAATAGGCAAGACTGAGGAATTTAGTAATTCAGCAGTTAAAACTTGTTTGGTGATTGCTAAAGATTTTAAAATTGTTCTGGACTTGATTGCACAAGTGAAGCTTCTTCATCTTTTAGATGTTGTTAACCAGCTGTTTAAGAACCTGCTGCAGTACTGACCAAAAGCAAAAGACTGGCCTGTAAATCTTAACAATTAGATACAACCCTTTCGTGGCGGTCAATTTACAGGGAATATATGCAGTAAGCTGTTGCAGAATGTTGACATCCTTCATAAAATGGCTGAAAAATTTTTCACCTTTTAAGTTTAAAACTTATTTGAAACTTTCAAGCAAAGAAACGTTAAAAGAAAGTTTCAACGCTTAAAAACGTTGTCAATTTATGTTTTTAACAACTTTAGATGACAATTGCCTCAATATTGAACACTTCAAGCAATCATACTTCCGCTTGCCTATCAATGTGACTGCTAAAGCATATGCTTTTTTTCCTATGTACCAAAATTCATCGAAGACATGGCACTTCAGTTGGATTATTCAGTGAACAACCAAAAAAAACAATGCATTCAAAATTTCAAAGATTGCTAGAAACGATACAAAAATAAAACAAACAAGTGTGTCAAAATAGGAATAAATGGATTGGAATTAAACAAGGGGAGGAATAAAAGCCAAAAAGTCGAAAAGTCAATAGAAATAGATAAAAATTTGTTTCTCATACTTTTTAGAATCGCATAACCTAAACTTACATTGGATTTACAATGTTATATATAATGCATTTGGGTTTTCGAGGCAACATTTTAACTAGCAAGTTAATGCGGCAAACTTCTTATGACCTAGAAACTATTAACTGCGTTGCTGTTGAGAGGTCTAAGTTATATTTTTAACTATACTTACAGCAAGGTCTGCTCCTGATGCCCGAAAACTCATCTGAGTTGCAAACTCTAACTCGGATGAATTTAATGTGTAACGCATTTCTTCGTTTCGTTCGTTCACTTACTTGAAAGATCGAAATTTTAGAAATTTTAGAAATTTTGGTTGAACCACTCTTGAAACTTTTTTTTGTTCTTAAACAATCTGAAAAAACTAAGATATTTAACACGGGAGAAATTTTTGAAAACTTTAATTAAGGGAAACTAAAAATACTTTATTGCAATACTTGTTGACGCTTTTAACCATGAAGGATGTTGACGCTTTTAACCATGAAGGATGTATGATGTTTTTAAAAATGTCTTTTTTATTCGGTTACTGTCTTTTCATTATAACTTTAACCTTGTCAAGATTTTCTTCAGTTTTTTCCCAGCATCTATTAAAACCTTGAAACAAAGTTGTTTTCTAACACACAACTGTGATTGCAACGCCTCAACACTGGTTATCAAAATCTGAAAGGTAATTTGTTTTTCAAAATTCAATTAAAAATGAGAAAAGTATTTTACCAAAAAATTATATAAATACCTTGGAGAGTATCATTCATAATTTATCTTTCATTTTAATGCTACATAACTTTTTTTTGCAAACAGAATATTTTTTGAAACAATATATTTTTGATCAAATTCACAAAACACGCGCTTTCAATAACAGATGTTTGACTGCGTGGATATCGCTATTTATAAAATCTATGAGATTTTCTCTTAAAGAATAAAATGCACTAGGCATTTGTTTATGTCGTTAAAAAAAACAAGTTCAAAATAGTGATTTTAATTTTTTGATTTTCGGCCAGGACTTTTAAAAACTCTTCCACTGTGTGTAGAACATTTTAGGGAAGAAACGCTGCCTGATCAGAAGAGATTTCAACAAAAATTAGCGCTTTACTTGCAGTGAGTGCTTACTATCATGAAAGCACCTAATATCTAAACTTTCGATCTTCAAATTTAATCTGAAATTAGTCTTAACATCTTGTCTTTTAGCATGAATAACTTGTAAAATGTAAAATGTAAGCGCCACCTCGAATTGAGATAAATAAAATCAATAATTAAATGAAAAAGCAGTAAAAATCTTAGAAACATTTAGATAATACATAACTGGTATTTTATATTTGATCACCATCGGATCACTACCGAACACGGGGACAGCTTATATAAAGATATAAAAATATATTAGACACTCTTTAAACTATTCAAAAAAACTTTTAAAATGAAGCACTATAAGTATATTTGCACTGCTTTGTGAGTCCTTTTGATATGACTTTTCTTTAAAAATACTTAGATGCAAATTTTCTTCAAAAATAGGTTTTTATTGAAATAAGTATTCAGTATAAATATCAAAAGTGATTCCAAAATCACTTTTGAATTGAAATTTGAAATTACCTATTTTTCTTATTGAATACCTTTTTTAAGAAATTGAATAACACTCAAATTAAGTAACTTTGTTGGTGTTGTTGTGAACCCAATTTTTATTGATTGAAACTTCGAAAACTTAAACCTTCGTAAACTGGGAGAATTCCTGTAGCAAATAAAGGGGATTTATGAATAAAAACGGTAGTGCCATTGTCAATTTAGGCGGCACGGGCACTGCCATTTTTATTTATAAATCCCCATTATTTATATTCTCAATCAATCACAAACGAAAACGAAAGCTGTCACGCGTACCAATATTTTTGAATTGTAATTTGGAAGAAATATTGAATTGTATAGATGTTTGCTTTCATTTAGATTAGGAGAAAACTTGTTGTCTGCCTTCATAATTATGTTTAAAAAGTAAGAGTTTTAAATAATCAATCCCAAGTATTCTCATTTTAAAATGAGTATTATAATTTTTTTTAAAGGTAGGTTTGTAACTAGCGTAATTATATGATATGATATATTTATATCATACAATACTAACAACTGTAAAAAAAAAAAAATCTTTCTATCACATAAAAAAAGTTCAATCTGGCATTTGTTAGTATGGTCATAGCTAATAGTGAGTTTATTAATGTGGTTAAAAATAAATCTTGTGTTTGTAGATTCATTGCTAAAGATGAAATATCTGGGACAACTCAAATAAAGTCTTCTGTTCAACGTGGAATACGTGCAAAAGTTCTTGAACAATTTCCTGCAATAGAACCTTACATTGATGCAATTTTACCAAAGAAAGAATGCATGATATTAGTCAAATGGTAAGAATAAACATTATCTTTATTATTGGTATCATTGTTCATATTTTTTTATTAAAAATAAAAAAATTGCCTTTAGTTTGATAAGACTTTTTAAAATAATTTTTTTGGCTTTTAGTAAAGAGCATATAGAACTTCTGTCTGTGAAAAATAACTTGGTATTTTTCCGACAGCGTGATGGCCCATGGATGCCTACACTAAGGTTGCTTCATCAGTGTAAGTCACTCTTGTGTATATTTTTATGTAATAAATGTACCTAAAATTAGAAAGACAGTAAAATCTATTTCAAGAACCCTTTCTAAAATTCTAGACAGATAAGATTCTGTGCCAACCAGATTAAAGTTCTAGCAAATATTTTGACTTAGCTGTCTTGATTATACTGTATATGTGGTTAAGTCATATTTATATGTGTATATGTTTATATTTGTTTATAACAAAGATGTGTTTAAATTGAGGTATTACAAATTTTTTAAAATAGAACCTAAGTATTCAGGAGCTTTATGTCAGGCTAAGTACTGTAAACAGTATTAGTAATGAGTAAAATGTAAATTGTATTATTGATTTTTCGTTCATGTTTTAGATCCATTTCTTTTACCTCATGAGCAAGTTGACAAGGGTGCTATTCGTTTTGTATTAAGTGGAGCTAATATAATGTGTCCTGGTCTGACATCACCTGGAGCTAAAATGACTCCTGTAGAAAAAGATTCTGTTGTTGTATCTTTTCATAAAATTGATATTTTTGATTTTATCATTATTGCTATTTGCAACTTTTGCATGCTTATCTCAATAACTTTTTTAAATGTAGTGATACAGTTTTTGTAAAAAAAAAAAAAAAAAGAAATTATGAAAGTATGTATTTCAGCTTTGATAATATAATAAATTGCCCCTCATTAATTTTTTTGTTCTTTGGATAAATTTTATAGCAAATTTTTAGTTTGAGTTTACTTAACAAAAGTAGGCTATTATGGCAGAAGGTAAAGAACATGCTGTTTGTATCGGTTTAACAAAAATGAGCACAGAGGAAATGTAAGGATTTAAATAGATTGTTTTCCAAATTTAGGATAATCTGTAAGTTGTCTCCATATAAACATATCTTCACTATCATATCATATTGATAATTTTAAAATACTATCAGCATCTTTTGATAATTTGCCTGATATCATTGGGATAACTGAATTTAACCTGCACAATAAAGATGTGTTTATAACTAATGTTGATTTAGATGGATATGATATTGTAATAGTATAATCAATCTTCTGAAGTTTAGCAAAAAAAAAACTTTGCACAAATTTTTTAGCCACAATTTCTATATAAAAAACACTCAGAAAGGTATAAAAGATAAATGTAAAGCTAAATAAAAGTTATTCCACAACTAGCATACTCATCAACAACAAATGTGAAACTAATCCTAAAACTAACTCCAATCATTTTAACAATCTCTTCACTAGAATTGTTTCAAAGTTATCTAACAGAATTCCAAATTTTTGATTCAACTTTCAAAAATAACTGACTAATCCTGTTAACAACTCTTTTTATATGCAACCAATAATGAAAGAGGAAACCTTAGGCTATATAAATTCTGCTATAATAGAAGGCAAGAGTGTTGGACCAAACAGCTTTCCAACAAACCTTCTTAAACTGGTGTCAGAAATTCTATATGGACCACTAAGTATCATCTTAAATAATTAATTTTGCAAATTAATATTTCCTGATGTCTTCGAGCTACCCCAAGTTATTCCAGTCCACAAAAAAGGATCTACAGTTGTATGCACCAGCTATCATCCAGTTTCTCTTCTTTCTAATTTAAGCAAAATCTTTGAAAAAGTTATACATACTAAATTATACAACTTCCTAAACCAAAATTAATGCTTATATAAACACCAGTTTGTTTTTTCTAAAAAGCATTCCACAGTTCACGCTCTTATCGAAATTACAAAAACTATAAAAGTTGCCCTTGATAATGGAAACTTTGCTTGTAAGGTTTTCATTGATTTAAAAAAACTTTTGACACCATAAACATGGCATTCTCCTATCAAAGCCTAATTATTATGGTGTACATGGCATACCCTTGTCATAATTTAAGTCAATCCTTTCCAATTGTCAACAGTTTGTTACTTTAAATGGCACCTTCTCAGACATTAAAAGCATTTGAATTGGTATCCCTCAGGGATTCATATTAGGTTCTTCTCTTTATTATCTACAACAATGATCTTAATCTTTCTATTAAACATTCAAGTACATATCATCTTGCAGGTGATACTAATCTTTAACTAATCAAGATAAACCTTTAACTTTTTTCTTTATGTATATTTACATTTGATAACTTTTTATTTGTGTATATGTGGATGTATATGTGAATGCATTATAAATTATTTGACCTATATTTTATCTCTTTTAAAAGTCTGTTTTATGGGTGTTATAATTTTTAGCAAAGTTCTACTTTTGTTATGTGATGAGTTTATTTTTAATTGTTTCTTTTTTCATTTCTTTATCTTTTTTAGTCATTGCTTTTTATTAATGAATTACTATTTGCAATGATCTGTGTTTTTTGTAACATCCTTCATTAACACGAAATATGTACATATATACTGATATTGATAATTTTGACTGTAAACTTTTTCAACATATCTATCAACTTAGTTTAATGTTTTTATGTTTGTTTTTTTCTTATTTCTTTTATAGAGCAGAGAAAAATAAAGGAATTGGAGTTGATAATATCCATTATTTAAATGATGGCTTGTGGGTAATGAAACAATTGGACAAATAGCTTTTATTTTATTGTTTTTTCAATATATTCCATCTTACACATTTATACCCTAATATATTGAGTTTAATTCCCAGCACTATCCATTTCTTGAAAAATGATTACAGATTTTAAGAATCAACAGAAATAAAAATGAGGAACATATTTAAAATGTATTTGTGAAGCAAAATGTATGTGTATTTTTTAGGCAAAATACAAAGAAACTGTAATAATATTTAATTCAATTGAATTAGTACCTGTTAAAAATAGGAACACCAGGTGGTTGGGTGATTGTAAATGCTCAATTAGCAAAAAGTAAAAAACAGATTTAAAGAATAGGTGGTGGGTATATTTTTTTTGGGAATAAATATGTAATTATCATTTGAAATCAAATTATTTTGTTAAAGCAAAAAGTTTTAATCAAGATGGAGTATCAGTCAAAGATTTTGTCTCTTGATCAGTTCCATATTCCTTTTTAACATTTTTATATAATCTTGATATCATTCAGTGACATTTGTAAGTATTTTCCTGGTAAGAAAAAAAAAAAATGTTTTAAATGACTCATATAATTCAAAAGATCAGATTAGCTGTTAAATCTGTTAATTTCTATTATGAGGGGAATAAACTCATTAAAATCAGTTTAAAAAATAATAATTCGCTTAAAATAGGTTCTTAAGAAAGATGAGGATCATTTTTTTCACAAATAACAATTATTGGGACATTTTATTTCTGACAAGTTCTCATAGAATCCTTTATATTAGGTTATTCATTTACAAGATCCCTGTTTTTTTTGTATGAATCTATGGACCGTGTTTTTATCTTGCGAACAGATTTTCTTTTTTGTTTTGCGATATTGAACTCATTACTCACAGTTTTCTTCTTTTTTTTTTTTTTAAACCGCCTTTACTTATAATTTGTATATCTTGGTTGATGATTGGCGTTAGACATGAAACATTTTTTAGCACAAAGATTTGTCTTTTGCTTGCATTTCTTATAATATCACACACTGCTAGCCACTCTGCGCCCTCCGCTTTAAAATTGGTTTTGAGAACTCTGAATTTACGTTCAAAAGTTGTAATATAAACAAAAAACTTATGCAATTATTTTCATATAATTTAAGTACAAACCAAGAATAAAAATTTTATATAATCCTACAATGATCAACAGGCCATCGAAATGTCTCAAATTAAGTGAAGAAGAGAATAGGTAAAGGAAAGCAATTAGATAAAAAGATCCTGCGGAACCTGCAACAAGTATATTATTCTGGCATCTACCAAAGCAAATAGAGTTAAGACAAATCTCCTCAGGGATCTTAACAGGACTAAGACTCAGTGTTTCCAGTTGAAGCAATACTTAATGCCCTATCAAAACAAATTAAGAAAATTTGTCATCAACAATGATGATAAATATTGTCAGTCTCGGGACTCTATTAACGTCAACCATAATTTTGATAAAGTTTGTGATGGTCCATCCCTGAACTTCATACATAATGGAACGAAATGTTTTTTTTTCGCTTTAGGCACCATCAACCCTTTCCGCTCCACAGGATACTAGTAAACTCGTCATCAACAGTTGAAACACAAACAATTTCAAAAATAGCTGTTTTCTTTTTCGGAAAATCTAAAAATTTTCCTTTGTACGTTTTTTCTTCTCCAAATAACTTATTGCAAAATTTGTTTTCCTGATCAAAACTGCGTCTCTGAGAAACAATTTTTCTTTTGTAAGTGAAAATTCAAATATATATAGCCAATTTAATTTTATTATATTTCTATTAAAAGATGAAACAATACTGTTTGTTACTTTCCTTTCACTTTCTGTTTTTTTTTTTTTTTTTCTTTTTTTTTTTAATCATTTACCTTTTTTATTTTTGCGTTTTTGCTAAAAAACATTTCACATACAATGGCTTTAGATCAGAAAAAAAACTTTAAAAGAAAGAGTTTAAACCATGCGACATCTAAAGCATCTGACTTAAATTTTAATCATTTTTTAAAATCACAAGAAAATTGTTTTGAACACATATGTCTTTATGCAACTCACAAGGCTACGATTAAAAATAGTTACACTGCTAATGACTCGACCATGTTAAATTGCAGTAGTTGGCTACAGAAGCACTTCTTAAAATTTAGAAAGGGCTATATACATTCTACTGTTAAAGGAGCTCAACTTCAAAGCACGAGTAACATTTTAAAATCTTTTTATTTTTATTTTCATTATATTTAATTTTTCAGAAGTCTTTTGTATTTTACATGTTTTAAAAAAAGCAACCCGAAACACTGATAAACTAATCTAACTAAATAAAAGTTGGGGGGCTTCAAAGTGGGGGGTCTGTACTTGGAACAGACATTGTCACTGAAATGTTTAATCAGAGTAGATCAGAAGAAAGGGGAATAAGGAATGCGCATTATTTGGCGTGGAGGCACTCTGACTTTTCGAGTGAGGCGTGATTTAAGTAAAGATGTGGAAAGGAAGGGCAATAGTTAGAGGGAAGTGAACTGTGGGTACTTCTTATGTGAACGATCGGTTAAAATTTTTAACTAAGAAAGAACACAATCAAAATATAGTTCGTATGATGAGTTACATTTGAACGATATCTTTCTATGGAAATAATCAAAAAAATTTTATGTGTTTTTTTATTTTTGATCCTTAAAAGATTATTGAAAGACCTTTATGGAAAAAAAGAGTCAAAAAATCACGAACTCGGTTGGCGGTTCAAGCTAAGAAATACGGTAAACATAATACACTTGCCTCCATTTTTTAAAAGTCTCCATTTTTTGTGATGTTCTTACATTAGAACTCAACCTATAATAACGAACGATAATTGGAAAATCCCATTCCGGTGCATCACTACTAATTGAACATTGATAAATATTTGAAAACTTTTTTCCATACTTGTGACGCTGTAGAGAATAGAAATAGTTTTGCACACTCCAAAGATTATCATAAAATGAAGTAATGACTGAAACTTCCCACCCACCTTTTTTGCAATAATTGCAATAATCTTTTAAGGATTAAAAGTAAAAAAAAGAAAAAAACACATAAAAAACTTTATAAGGTAATTTTTGATTATTTCCATAGAACCACCTGAAAATATGACGGGTGATAGTAAAAACAACCACAAATATCATCATCGACAAGACAAGTTGGTTCTCTTGTTGATGCTAACAACAGTAAAAAAGTTGTTTCAGCAACGAAAGATAGCATATTTAGTACAGGAAAGGGAGACACTGCAAAAATATTGGGCAAGTTAAATTCTACTCTTTCAAGAGCTACTTAAATAACAAAGCTTGTTTTTAATTGATCGAATGACCCGTTTGCATATACGCAGGATAAAGCTTTGGCTTTATATGTGGATGGAATACTTACAAAAGTATTTTATACTCTGATACAGCTTGGTGCTAAGGCGAATTTTTCAAATTTATGTCCATATTATCCTTTCATAACAGCTGCAAAGAAGAAAGTTTATCCAAATGACCCCAATTTTGTCTCTTCTGCAGAAATAGTTTTACAAAGTTAAATCAATCATACAATTTCAAAAGATATTCTTATTAAACTAAACATTAAGAATTAGTTATGAAACATAGGCGTAGATAAAATGGTAGCAGTGGTCATTCTACATTTGGGCAAAAAATCATAGAAAGTGAACCTAATATATCATGAAAATCTTTGGCAAAAAAAAATTAGCAAGATCCACGACATTCCCCAACCCGATTTTGTAGACCACTGAAGGATTTATTTAAAGAAGAATTTCAATTAGTAAAGAAGTTGGAAAAATTAGAGATCAGATCTCATCAATTAAACCAACACGAGTAAAATGTCTCGCGAAAAAGCCGCGGAGAACTAATTTCACACCTTGCTCTTGTCCTCAGATCTCCTCAATTCATCAACAACTTACATAGCACTGTTACATTGTCAACACTCAGCGCTTATAAGCAAAGGTCTTATACCTTTGCTGTCATAACTTTGCATACCGTTTCCGCATACAACCGAAAACTATTTAAGGAAACGTAGATTTAATTTTTTTTTGTTTACTTAAAGTTTCAAATACATGAAATCAAAGCTTTGTATAATAAAATTTCGGGACTTCAATATTTACACGCATTTCCACATTTTTTACGTATAGAAGGTAACACGCCTGCTTGACCTAAACCGCTCATTTTTGTATCCAAAATAGCCTTTGTTAATTCATGCATCTGTCCAAAGTCTCAGATCAACACATGGTTTCAAATTATAACTTTTTTCGTTCTAGATTTAGCGTTTTTCCCACTATGCGTCACATCGATGTGTTTTCTTAAGTATAAAATTGCATGTTTTGTTTACATGCAGCTCTTCAATACTATCAAGGTTTCATGAACCTAATAGCTCTTGATTACCTAAGAAAGTCTATTCAGAACTGACACTATAGGTTCTCAAACATCTGTTACTATCTGTTATTTTCGTAGAACTCTATAGTATAAAAAATATTTGCAGTAAATTTCTGAATAAGTTTTTAACTTTTTTCAATGTTGCCCTCAATCCACATAAATTAACCAAAAGTTTAAAAACATTCAGTACACTTTGTTGTAATTTACCTAGGCAGTTGGAAAGATTAAAGTTTAGGTTAATTAGGTTCAGTAAAATTAGATGTATTTATAAGAAAATTGAATATATAAATGTATATACATATTTATCTAATTTTCTCATAAATGAAACTTTTTAAAGGATGATTTGTGTGTGTGTGTATATATATATAAACACACACACACACACACACACACACACACACACACACACACACACACACACACACACACACACACACACACAATCTTCCTTTAAAAAGTCTCATATTTATACATTTATTAATGTTAGTAATAGACAAATGTAGAAAGCTTTATGTTCTATTTTTATATCGAAATGTTAGCTCATGATGAGAAAAAAGTTCCCTGTCACAAGAAAGTTCTGAAGAAGCAAATTATGACAAGTCAAAGAAGTTTAAATATAAGGTAAAGTAACTTTTTCAAAAAAAGATCTAATTATATATATTACAATAACAATGATTTATTTTATATATTACAATAATGATTTATTATATATATTACAATAATGATTTATTATATATATTACAATAATGATTATATATATATATATATATATATATATATATATATATATATATATATATATATATATATATATATATATATCAATATATTATAGATGTAGGAATATATTATTAATTCTAGAATTAGAATTATGGAATTGTATTATTAGAAAATATAAACTAGTTTTTTTTGTAATATAAAAGTAATCAGAAACTTTTTCCAGAACATAAAATGTAATAAGAAAGTGTTATACAATTATGATTGTGGAAACAGTTAGATCTTTCAAAAATTATATAACACAAGAAAGGAATGTGAACGTTTGAAGAGATACTTTAGTTCAAAACTGCGCAAGTTAACAACAAACTGTTTTTTGCATAAATAAAAACTACTTTTTTATTATTCCTTAATAAGCAAAAAATCAAGTTTAAACCAAAGTTTTAGAATCTAATACATTATAAAGTCTCAGATTAAATTTTAATTTAAAATTTGCATCTAACTCTTACCCAAGTTAGATTTGCTTGTATTATCAAATTATAAACATAAATACATTTGAGATATAGTATATTACAGATTAGAGAGCAGGTGTTATTTTTATTGTATACTATTTTTAATTACAAATACTTTAGAAGTTGTGTGGCATTAAATTCTTTAAATAAAAAGTTAAAAATATTATTTTTATTATAATTTTTATTACTAATATCAATGTTAAAGTTATTATAGTTAAATCTTTAATAAAATATAGGGTTTTCCTAAATAAACTTTTCTGAAAAGTGTTAATAATTTATGGTACTTCTAGCAAACCTTGTGACATGTTTTTCTATTTCAATTGAAGTATTTCTTAAACTCAATCTATCATTTAAATAATTTATTCTTTTCTGCATTTGCTTGGCAATTTTCTGATTGACTCCTGATTTGTTTTTTGTTTAAGGTTTTTTACAAGTTTAACATTTTCTTATAAGTGAAATTGACATTTGTTTGGAAAGTTAATTTCTTTATAAGAATAATATTTGGAATATGGTTATTTTAAGTAATTAATTATTAGAGATATTTTTTTTAAACCTGAAATTAGTTAGTGTATGTTATAATCTCCTAAAGTGTTTACTGAACTTGATAAGTATTTTGAACATTTTGTTATGGAATCTGCCTTACTTTGGAAAAAATCATACTAATGTACTGAATGAAATGCTTTTATTTTTCAAAATTTTGTATTTGAATTAAAAATCATTGCTGAAACTAATTCTATTTTTTATATTGAGATTGTAAATTAGTTAAGTAAATAATACTTGGTTTGTTATTGTTTTTTTTTTTTTATTTATTTTTTTATTTTTTGCAGAAGGAGATATTTTTTAGAAAACTAATTAATTAGAATAGTATTGCTATATACTTAAACACTTATAGAGTGAAATAACAAAGAAATTATACTTGCTGACTTACCAAAAGAGAAATTTTTATATGAGATGAGAAATGGTTGAACAGAGAGAATTTTTAGGAAATAAGTTAATTGTTATTTTATTCTTCTGCTAGCAATGAAAGAATTATTTTTTATTTGGAAAAATAAATGATTTTTATGGTTTATAAATATTTATGGATAAAGTTAAGAGGAATCTTTATGAAAACAAACAGCAACAAATGGCAATCTTTGGTTCATGGGTATTAAGAGGGTAACATGTCAAATAAATTTAGTTTTTCAAAGTGTTTAATTTTTTATTTTGTATTTTTATATTCAGAATCTTTTATTTTTCCTTGGTGTTATTTTAACTACACATCTTTTTAGTCATGGTATTACAAAAGCTGCATTTGATACCTTGCCACCTCTTCCTGAAAAGTATTATGAACCTAGGCCGCTAAACACGGGGTTAAGAGAAGAAAACTCAGAACTTTTTGAGCCTCACACATTTTCTACTGAACGCTCTTCATCTACTCTCGGAAATTTTAGCCAATCATGGTCAGATGTCGAAGAAAACTTTACTGAAAGAAGTAGTGTTTTTTCTTGGCGTCATGATGATGTATGATTATCAAGTTTAGCTGTTATTTTAACAATTATTTTGTAAAAAGTGAAGTTTTTACTATTTATTATTATTTTTTTAACAAATAGGAGTTTGACAGAAGAGCTGCCTCTCAAGTCCGAAAGATATTTCTAGATGTAGACAACTGTTTATATGAAAGCACAGAAACTAAACGTATAATTCTTTATTTTCTGTATTAATTATATTTTATAGAAGTTCTTAACAAAACTATGTTAAGTATTTTTTAACAAAAGTATTATCAACAATATTTTTGCGTTGTTAAAGTTATCTTGTTTCTTTTTGTTACTGTTAATGTTAAAATTGTTTTTTTAACAGAAACATGTTTGTGTCTCACGGAAGATTTAATAGAAATGTTATAAAATTAAAAAGTTTCATAAATCTTTGTAATACTTTAACAAATAATTTATTGCCAAATTTAATTTGTATTTTTAAATTTTTCAATCACTATTTTAGTTTCAAGTGATTTAAACAGTGAATGTTCAGAATGGAACACATCTTTTCCATATTTAAGGTATAATTATTGAAATGAATTGTAATAAATCAGTTAGAATTAGTTTCTATCAACTTTTAAAATATTATTTTGTAACAAAACCAAATTTATACTTCCAGCAATACCACACCAACCATTAAAAAATCCCCACTTGTATCAAAAAGTGAAAAGGTATATAAGGAAATTTTAAGTTAAAAGTTATGATTACATTTTGTAGGAGTTCTGTAAAAAAAATCCTTATGATTGTATTTGAAAAACAACAAATTTATTTTAGTCCCATAAGTTTTCTTTTTAAACTAAAAGAAAAGTTTGATTAATAAAAAAAAAAAAGGATTAATATTTAAATTTTAAATATTATTTAAATTAAAATATTTAAATAGATATTGGAATATTTGTTAAAAAGCTTGCTACAGGTGAAGTAAATATTCCTATTTTTAAAATGTTTAGTCTTTAACAGGTTAATTGGAACCCAGTTGTTGCCTTCAAATGATTCAGGGACACAAATAATAGAAGTACATTCAGATAAAGATAACCTGCTTACTCATAGCTCAAATAAAGACTGTATATCTGAATCTATGGTGGATATGTAATAAATAATTTTTTGTTTGTACCTTTTAGTATAGCTGTTAAGTTTTTAATAAAAATGCCAGTTAAATAGATATCACTAATGTATTTTTATTTTTTGTAATGATTTTAATTCCAGGCTTCTTGTTAATGGAAGTAAAGTTGAGGCAATAGCTGCACCGCCTGATGGTAATCATCATGATTTGTTTTGTTTGTTTTTGAATAAAGGTGAAGTATAATCTTCATTAGGCTTCAAAACCAAAGGAACTTGAAGAACTTGGAACTTGAACTTGAACTTGCTTCAAGTTCCTTCTGGTTTTGAACCCTAATGAACCTTTAGTTAGTTTAGTTTTTTGCCCTGTAAACTTATTAGAATTGTTAAAAAGAATTTAAGCTAGATAAAAAATATTTGTTAATGAGTTGTATGCTATTGACAGTTTGAATACTAAGAAGTTGTATGTTAAAAAACAGTTTTTAAAAAAGCGTAAACTATGTTCATTTAAGTCTATTATAAGAAAACTTTCATTGGCTTAACCAAACAAAGGTCCTAAGTAATTGATTTAAAACTATAATTATATTTATCTAAAAATTTTTATATGTTCCTTATAATTCAATTTTTGATACAGTATGGAATGAGAAATTCAGTGCACAATCAATTACATCCGCTTTTTGAATAATTTTAATTTTCAGTGTCAAAGCACTTAGTATAGTCATAACTTTTTATATTTATAATAACTTTCCTTAATGAAAAAGATTAACACCATTAACATAACAAAAAATGTTTATCTTTTTAAATGGGAGTTCTAAAAACAATGCATATTATTTCAGTGCATTTCTCAACTTTTTGTATTATGGAGTTAATCAATTTGTACACTGACTGGCTCAAATATTACAACACTTAAAAGGTGGAGTGGTCAAAAGCTAGTGTGACCTAAATAAAACCAATTTGTACCAAAATAAAAAAAAATAAAAAAATAGGATTTTCTACTAATAACAACCATTGCAGTAAATTCTATTTAAAACTGTGGGTAAAAAACAACGATTATTGTTTTTAAAACAAAAATAGGATGTCTACTGTTTGTCTATTTAGAAAGTACCTGCACTTACTTGGAAGAAGAGGTATTTGCAACTGATGGAGACATGGAAGAGTTTATTGCATATGATCAGTCAAATGTGTAAGAAAAATGGTTTATAAGTTAAAGGCCAATTTTTGAGTTGCAAAATAATTATATAATTTTATAGTGAAAGTTATCAGGTACAAACCCTTAATGTAAAATTTTTTACAAATTCTTCTATAGTTAAAAATTTTTTTTGATTAACTGATCAGGGTTTAAATAGTTAGTTTTTAAAGAACTACTAATTCTAATTTTTTCATAAAAAGCGTATCATTAAAAGATGTGTACCAAGAATGCTGTAGCAAGAGGAAACAAAAAAATCATCTTCAATCCAAGTTTCAGTTTATGCTGACATGTTAACTCTGCTTGATTTCATTTACAGTTTTTATTTTTTTAAAATAAAAAATTGTAAATAAAATCAAACTGAATTTCCTAGAAACTGTTGCCAGTTTTTACCATTAAGATTAGCTTTGCAAAGATAATGGAGTGCTTTATGTTCAGATGGATTGCAGTTACTAAATAAAAGATGAGAAGCCTGGCAGTAGCAAGGGAAATGCACTTCAAAAACTTATTATTTAGTAATAATTGAGTAGTTGGAGAGATTTAAGCAGAATGTTGCTCAGTTAAATATGCTTTATTTTATGGAAAGTTGATGTAAAAAACCACTGTTTAAAAGAAATGAGAATATCTAGCAATTGTAAAATATTCAAAACAAATTTCTTTACATTTTCATAAATTTTCACCTTCATTAATTCAAAAATACAAATTTTTTTTGCCTTTTTAGTGATACTCCAAATAGAGACTCAGAAGAAAATGATTATGGTAAAGAAGCTATCCCACCAGTTGCTCCTTTAGCCTCAATTCATGATAGAGTTATCAGTGAATGTTTTGATAAAGTGTGGAATAAGGTTATTGAACTTATAGTATAGTTTGTGTTTACAAGTTTTACCTCATTTTTGTACCTCAGCATTGTAAAGAAGCAAGTTATGTTTTTCCATTTATTTCTGTTTATTTCCATTTTTACTTAATAAAAAAAAACTTTACTATTTTCCACTGATGATGATTACCATTGTTACTATATATCAAAGTATCTTTTGTCAAAGTAACTTTTGACCATTTAATTTGCTACAAATTGTTTTCAGTCCAAAAATTGTTCTAGATAAATACAGATAAAATAAAGGTTCTATCAATTGTTGTCTTTTTGGAATAAGTTTTAATAAGAAATTCATAATTAAGAAAACATGTTATTCCAATCATGAAGTTTTGAAAACAATATGGTGGTCATAACAAAAAATGCTAAGCAACCTCAAGTTGAAGGAAGACAATATGCCTTAATCTATTAATCAAGCTAGCAGTTAACTACTTTAGTAGTTATACTTGAGAAATTATTATTTTAAATCAAATTTACTAAAAGAAATTATTTAATTAAACTATAATATTTTTTGAAAGTATTTTATTTAAAAATGGACTATTTAAGTTTTACTTTTAAGGGCTTTCACAATTATTTTACTTTTAAGGATTTCACATATATTTTGCTTTTCTTTCATAATCTGGGGTAAGATCTCTAAACAAGTATGTCATTTGTAACTTTTGTTTTCATAGCTGATATATGTTCTTGCTGATTTGATAAAGCTTTATGCAAAGACAAAAGCAAGTAAAGGTAATGTTTATGTTTCTTTTGTAAAATAGTGGGTCATGAATTATTTGGTTAATTTAATTTTCATTTACAGATTTTATCTTATTTTTCTTTATTATACAAAATGTTTTTTTTGTTGTTGTTGTTGTTGTGGTTACAGGTTCTAATAACCTGTCAAATTTTTATGATGAAGAACAAGTTTTAGATGTTGACATAGAAATTCCTATTTCTCGTGAAAGCAGGCAACTACCATCTAGATCTTTGGTAATGAATTTATAGTATTGCTTTCTTTCAATATCATCAAATATGAAATATTGTCTTTATTCCTCAAAATGCTCTTTGTTTTTTTTTGTTTTTTTGTTTTTTTCTATATCAACTCAGAAAGCTTATTTCCCTAACCATCCCTAACAATGATAGCACCATTTTTGATTATGTAACTACTAGCACTTATCCTTGATAATATGTTAATTCCACCTCAATTCCAATTATCGTTTTTTTTTTTTTTTTTTTTTTTGTTTTACAAACAAACCTTTTTTAAGAGTTACATACTCGTTTTTTGCATATTGATATGAAAAGTGACAAAGTTTTATCCTTTAATGTTTAAATGAGATATTTATCTTACAGATGCATTTAAAAACGTTGTCTGGACTAGCAAGCTCGTCTTCTCTTGGGGTTCAGGATTTAAAAGAGTTAATGACAATACGCTCACTCCCTCTACAAGAAAGACTAGCATTCCCGAACATGTAAGAGTTTATACGTTTGATCTAATAACAACAGTGTTTTGTGTTCTAGTAAAGTTTAACATTTATGCTTTGTTTTGCATAAGAGTTGCATAAGATTTATATAAGTATATTTATATAAATATATTCATATGAATATATTTATATAAATATACTTATATAAATATACTTTTATTACAAATACACTTTTGTTACAAATATATGAAACTAAACTAATGAAACATGAATATTATAAACATTGTTTTGGTTTTAAGTCTCCGCGAAGATGACCATGCAGTAAATGACCATGTAGTTTCCAGAGAAGTAGTTGTGGTATGAATCTTTTGTTTTTAATTTAATATTTCTGCTTCTTTTTTACTTTTAAGTATGTAAACATTTTAAGTTTTTAACAATTCAGCCTTTCTTATTAAAAAAATTTCAGAATCGACCTGTTTCAAGTAGTGTGGGTGTATATAGACAGTTTCCAAAGTCTTCTACATTTCGAAATGCTGAGCAGCAGTTTTATGATCGAATGATGTCAGCAAAAACAGCAAATAAAAGGTTTGTATCTTTTTTAATTTTATTCTTACTTCCTTGCTCTTCTTTTTTCTTTATATGCATTTTTAAATGTCTTTGTTTCTGCCAACAGTTTTTAGATTCTATGTTCTTTATTTCAAAAAAAAAAAAAAAATAACATTAAGCATCAAAAGTTACATTATGACAGAAATTTAGCTGCCATCACAAACCTTACACCTGAAATATACTCACCCTTCTAAGGTGTAACTTTACTTTCTAAAACCTTCCTAAAAAACAAGAATCCCTTCCCTTTCCCTTCATTTCCCCTAGTGCACCACCTCCCTTTTCCATTAGATATCTTAACAAGTGTTTTTTGCATATGTTCATTGTAGCATTTGGTTAAACAAATTTTTCTATAAGAGGATTGGGATTGAATAGAAATCTCAGGATTTGACAAAATGCTTTTTTTTAAGAATTAAAAAATTGAGCTTTTTTGCAATATCTAGTTAAACTTTCATTATTTGTGACAAAAGTTTTAATAAAATTGGAAATTTTTCTTCAAAAAGAGTGAAAATTTTTTGGAAATTTCTCTTTGAAATTTCTCTTTGAAATTTCTCTTTGAAATTTCTCTTTGAAATTTCTCCTTTGAAGTTTCTTTAGAAAACCAGTTTTCCATTTTTTCTTTAGAAAACCAGGTTTCCTTTTTTTTTTTTTTTTTTTTTTTATTAAAAAGAGATTTTTAAAAAAAAAAAAAAAAAAAAAAAGGAAACCCAATTTGTGTTTTAAACTTTTGTCCCCAACCATATTCATAATGTTTATTATTATTATTATTTTTTCAATTAAAGAGCTGTTAGATTGCAACCTCTTTCACTTTCAAAAACAGCAGGCGTGAGTATTTTCTGTATTTTATAAGTTTATAATTTTTTTGAATGTATTGTAAAAGTAGTTTTTAACTTTTTTCAATTAATTTTAATACTATTTTTTTTATCAACTTCTTGTGATTAGGAAGTTTTATTACTATTTTAAGTCTTTGAATGCTCAAGAAAATGCATCACTGAGTGAAATAAGAGGGAAAAGTTTGCAAACTCCTGGTGATCGACAAACAATGTGTCAATACTGGTAAGCTTTACTTATGTAGAATTTATCAATTCTATTGTGGTATTAAAGTTTAACAGACTTATTTTGATAATGGTTAGAGCAATGAGCAAAAACTCAAAACTGAAAAAGCTCTTGGGGATTTAACTCATACCAGTGGTAAACCTAGGAAAAGGCTTCAAGTTTCATATAATTGATTTAGAACTGGTTTCGTATTCTACATTTATATAAAACTATATCAACTTAACATAGTTTTCTTTTTTCACATTAAAAAAATTATTGATTTTTTAATCTGTTTATCGAGGCCATCCCTCCCAACCATTCTTCTCCCAAAAGAACGTTTTGGGTGGGCCACTGGTCCTTACCATCACACCAATTTAACAAAAATTAACAGTTGCAATAATGGTTTATAAGAAATTTTTCGGATTCTATTTTGAAAAATAATTTTTTTTTTGTTTTAAGTAATAATTTAGCATTATACTAGCTAAACATTTTTTTATTTTAAGGAATTCTCGTATTGTGACATTACCCCCTCTCGAAAGATTAAATACTAACGAAATGCCTATAGGACGTTTGAGAAGTTCGGTAAGTTTGTTTTAGAATTTTCAATTGGAATGTCAAGTCAAATTTGTTAAGATCATTTTTTAAAAACGTTTCTTATACATGATAACTTCTTACTACGTAGAAGAGAAGCATGAGAGTATCAAGCGCTGCGACTAATCATAAGTAAGATATTTATCAAAAATATCATTTAGATTTAATTTCGATCTTCTTCTTCTTCTTCTTCTTTTTTTTTTTCGATTTTTTTTTATTTTGAGTTGCTGATTAACAAATAAAGGCTTCTCTTATTATAATCAAAAATTGATGTCCTCAGCATAACTACTGTTTTTTTAATTTAAAAAGTAATAAATTTTATGTCTAATACAACAATTTCGTCCTAAGAACTGCTGAGACACATGAAAGGACTACATTCGCTGTACAAGATTCTCGACCAAATACAATGCATTCTCTTAGAGTGAGTTGCTTGAGCTTATGACGCATGAAACGTAAAATTTGTTATAATTTATTTCAACGTCTATTATTTTAAAAATATTTAGGAACATTCTCTGATTTGTTTTGTGTTTAGACGGATATGCTGTTTAACAAATACAAATCTTCAGGTTCGTTACTTCATAATAATCGATCTACCATCCATGATCACTACCCTACGATGACCAAAACAATCGAGGACGAAAATTCTCTCGAGTTTAATACATTTGTCTTATGGGGTTAGGAATGAGTTTTTCATGTTTTTTGTTTTGTTTTCGCTAATTTTTTTTATTCGAATTAATTCAGAAGAAATGCTATTTATTTTTTCAAGGTCACGGTCCACCTCTAATATCTTCCCAGAAAAAAAGTCGAAACGGAAACAGGTAGCATTATGTGAAAACCAAAATATCTTATTTTGGTTTGTAATAAATTTTGTATCTTTACGCATTTCAATTCGTAAGTTACAACTGCTTTTAAGCCCGAGCATCGTATTTTTCATTTTAAAATCCTTCAATTTTTTTTTTTTTATCGAAAATCATGAGGGTTTTTTTTTTATTTTATTTTTTGAGATTTTACAAATGATTTAAATTAACGAATTTTAAGTAATGCGTAAAAATCGAAAAAAGTTGTTTCGTTAAAAAAAAAAGTGCTTTCGGCGTCCGGGTTTTTTAAACTGACTTATGGTGTTATTGTTTATATTAGAATTTCTTAAATATTGTTAAAAGACTATTTTGTTATTCTCAATATAATCAATTCATATTTTTGTATAATTGCATTTTCAGAGGCGTATTTATTAACTTTTAAAGGGATTTACCTTTCTTTATAAATTTTTCATGAGATCAATAAAAACCATAGTGTGAAACCATACTTAGATTGATAATGAAACCGAGTGAAGAAGATTTGTTTACAGTTTGAATGAAGCTGAATGTCTTTTAGAAGCGTTTCAGCGCACAAGTAACATAATATATACTGTACAAAAGTCAAAAAATCCAAAGTCATATGGAAATTATTTTTGCTGCTGTGTGTAGTTATGACTTATGCTCAACACCTGTTCACATTTATCAACTCCCAAATAAAAAGATAAAATCAAATTTCTCAGTCAATATGTTAGGCATAGAAATCTAATAGATATTATTCAACAAGAAGCAACTTTTAAAAAACCTAATCACTTTCAAACTTAAACTTCAAGAAGTTTTTTTTAACAAGTATATATACTTTTTAAAAATAAATAATACCCGTCGGTATTATTGGAGTCGACAAAGGAGGACGAGGGGTAGGTGTGTGTGTAGGGTGGTGAGTGGTGGAAGTTAGGAGTCAAATCCACCTGCCCCCTCCTTTGATGCCTATTGAAGAAGAAAAAAATCACAAGTTAACGAGACAATTATTTAGTGCATGTTTTCCTCCCAAAAGCTCTCACGCCACACATTTTGTTCTCCTTAGGTTGATTTATTAACTTTATTTTGAGACTAAAAATTAGAAAGCTGACAGTGATATAGCGCTTGATGGAAACTAAGTTATCTTAGTATGAGGGGAAATTAAACAACCTAAGAAAAAAACTAGTCTTAAAACTTCCCGAATTTTATATCTAATAAAAAAATTGAGAGGATTGGTCCTATCAATTTTTAATGCTAAACTTTTTTTGGATAGCCGTATATTCGTGATAACTTAATCACGTTATCAGCTCATCAGAAAAACAAGTATTAAAATTTATTGGAGTGTTTACAAAAGAAAAGTTGTACTTAAATCGGAGTAAGCTTTTCTATATTTTTCATTGCATAAATATTTTTGACGATTAGAGCTTTTATAAGTGAGCTTTTCGATCTTTATTCTCTACTAAGTATGCCAGCAAGCTAGTTTATGCAAAACGTACATGTACGCAGCTGACGAAAGATGTTAATCAAAGTATTAAATCATTTACTGGTCTCATTTTAGTGCATAACAACGCTATTCTTCTTTTTTTACTTCAAAAAACACTTGCAAAATCTGATCTCTTAATTACTTTTCATGTCACAAATCGTACACATCGATTTTGTCTTCAGAAAATATAAGATGTAAAATCCTTAATTCTTTAAATATCAAACTGAGTTATACTTCTCTTAATATATTACTATGAAACTTGCTTTTAAAGAAGGCAGTTTCACGTGGAAATTTTTCCCTTCAGTTCGGTTGTGTTTATTTTGCGTATACAAATTTTTGAATCCTTTGCAAATAAACCCAAAAAGTTTGTGAAGATATTTTTTTAAGCTTACTTTATTTTCGAAAAAAAACTTTACATGGTCTCTAAACCTAATTTGGATGACAACTTGGCAACTTTGTGCCAAGTAGTCATCCAAATCAGGCTCAGAAACCATATTGCGTATATCTATTTTAAATGCACGTACGTGTGTCTGTTAAACTTCTTTAAGTGAAATTTTTTTTTTTTTTAATTCTCAAAATTTTTATGCTTGTAAATTGGAAATCTTTTTTATTTTTTCCAACATAACTTCTCTCCTCGGATTTTATGGAATCGCTTTTTTTTAGATCTGAAAGCTCAAGCGGTTCCAATCCAACTTTTTTTTATATATATAACTTTTAAATATCTTACTGAAAACGATTCCTATCTATTGGTAAAAAATCTTAATATTATAAAATCTTATTATACTGTAATGATTAACAACTCATCAATCAAGCAATTATTTAATCAATAATTTATTGACCAAAAGTAATAATGAGTATAATAGTTATTAAAAATAAAATGTAAATTATGTGTAATTACTTTTAAAAAAATTAACTTTTTTTTAGAGAATTAAGCCCCCGTTTCGAATGAAAACGGGGCTTTAGTCTTTCAGAAAGCTTTTGAGCACCGAACCGAATTGAGCAACACGTCGTGAATAAGAAAAGTCATAATCATGTCTGATCGAAATAACATACTAGTTTGCACTGCTTCCTTCGTTGCAGGAGGAGTTTTATCTTATATTGTTTCAAATATTGTTTTACCAAAGGTTAGACAATTTTTTTAAATTTATCATTTTAAATACTAAGTTGCATAGAGTAAAGTGGTTTATATAAATGAGATATATTTGCTATACACTATTAAGAAGGAAATCCTTGTTTTATATATATATATATATATATATATATATATATATATATATATATATATATATATATATATATATATATATATATATATATATATATATATATATATATATATATGTATATGTATATGTGTATGTATGTATGTATGTATGTATGTATGTATGTATGTATGTATGTATGTATGTATGTATGTATGTATGTATGTATGTATGTATGTATATATGTATGTACGTATGTATGTATGCATGTATGTATGCATGTATGTATGTATAACTATTTCAGCTAGTTTTTTAATAAATCCTAGTTGACTAAATTTGAATTAAAAACAGTTATTCTAAAGTTTTCTTGTTACTTTTTAAGTTTTCTTTCTTTTTTTTTTAATATATGCATTTTTACTTTTCAAAGGATTGTTTTAGGTTTTTAATTACAAAAGGAAACAACTATTTCCTGGGAAAAGTGCTCCACTGTAAATATTTAATTATATCATGAAGTTTTAATGTTTAATTGTATCATGAGGACAATTTACATTGGTTCAATGTAAAATTGTCCTCATTTAAATATATTCAAGTTTCAAAATAAAAGCAAACTAATGCTGTTTTTTTCAGTAAACTCTCATTGTTTGCAGAACTATGTGAAATTACTTCATATTTTTACAATGTTAAACTTAAAATTTACCTTGGGGAAAATTTTAAGTTTAACATTGTAAATTAATTTAAACACAAAAACTTTAAAGCTTTGTTTAAACCATACTTTATTTTTTAGTTTATATTGAAATCTTAACCTTAACTTTTTAGAAGTTTTAGAATTAAGATTTTAGTAAGGACCCAAACCCTAACCCTAGAACTAATATAACCCCAAACCCGGTTAACGATACCTACTCCAAAATTAGTTCACCTAAATCATTTAACACTTTTATGCATAATTTAATTCACTATGTGTCTACAAATCAGACTTATCTGTTGTATCTTAATTTTTTGTCTTTTTGTCTTAATGTCTTTAGGATTAATAATGTTATCAAGTACAGGCAGAACTTTTAAATTTTTTTTTTTTGTGTGTGTGATAAAATCATAAAAAAATTGATTGTATTTATTTTACTTTAGTTATGATTGTAAATAGAAATAGGTTTGCTTATATGAAATAAACCATGACACAATTTGCTGGGTCTGATTTTAATGTAACTAAACTAGGCTAGTAGCATTTAATGAATGTTTCTTTGATTTAGTTTTGTGGAAAAACACAACCTAATGATGTAATTAATGAATCCTTTGAAAAGGATAAAGCTAAAGTAGTTCATTCGTATGATCTTGAAGACTTAAATGAAAGTGTTGCATTTTGTAGATGCTGGAAATCAAGCAAGGTATGTTAATGTAAATAGTGCATCATAGAATGTTTTAGTGGTTTTGATAAATTTGTATAATTTTTTTATTACCGCTTTTTATCTTTTTATTTTAAAAACATGCAAAAATTTAAAAATTTATTTTATCTTTATTCAACAAACCAGTGTCAAATCACACTATTTTCTACATGCAGATGTTCTTAAAGCATGTTTATTGTTTCATAGTCAATGTTATTGTATGAGAGTAAGGTTTTAAAAAAGATGTATTTGCTCAAAAGTTATGAATTAATTAAATCTACTTTTAGCATACTTTTCAATAGGTCTTCATAAAGAAAACCTTTTGCATTTATACTTTTTCATTTGTAAGGTAATGAATTACAAGGCAGAAAAACTTTGTAGAACATGAAAGTTCTACTTAGATCTACTTATTTTATGTACACTTAACCTATTAAAAATGCTTAAAATGAATGCAATTTACTATAAAGATTAAAAATAATTAAAATTTTCTAAGGTTAAAGTATATTTATGTAATTTTTCTGTACATAGAAGTACTGTATAGCATAGAAGTACTATTATATTAGAAATATATATATATATATATATATATATATATATATATATATATATATATATATATATATATATATATATATATATATATATATATATATATATATATATATATATATATATATATATATATATATATATATATATATATATATATATATATATATATATATAATATAGAAATATATATATATTTATATATTTCCACGAATAAATTTACCTTTACAAAACTAGTTTTAAAACTTATTTTAACTTATTGCTAAGATACTATATAGTACTTCTATGCTAATAGTACTTCTATGCTATACAGTACTTCTATGTACAGAAAAATTACATAAATATACTTTAACCTTAGAAAATTTTAATTATTTTTAATCTTTATAGTAAATTGCATTCATTTTAAGCATTTTTAATAGGTTAAGTGTACATAAAATAAGTAGATCTAAGTAGAACTTTCATGTTCTACAAAGTTTTTCTGCCTTGTAATTCATTACCTTACAAATGAAAAAGTATAAATGCAAAAGGTTTTCTTTATGAAGACCTATTGAAAAGTATGCTAAAAGTAGATTTAATTAATTCATAACTTTTGAGCAAATACATCTTTTTTAAAACCTTGAATATTTTCAGATGAATATTTTCGACACTTTACGACTTTGAGGAACGTTTTTAATATTTTAACAAATACTTAATTAAAAAAAAAACATTACTTTTTGCTTTATCTAAGCCATTGATATCGTCCTTGTAAATATTTTCGGCACGAAAAAGGTCCAATTGCTTACGAGATATGTGATCGTCATAAATTAACGATCTTAAAAGTCTTCATCACTACTATTGCGTCAGAAGAAATCCCATCCTCTGTGCCATCAAGTGATGGATTTGGAAGATTTTTAACGAATAATAACTAACTTCTATATCAGTTTAAGATAAATCGAATTTTCTAAAGTTTATTAATATAGAACTCTTTATGCGTCTAAAACAGCAATATTTTAGGTGAAATAAGTTTCTTTTCATACAAAAAATTAAAATTTTTAAAAATAAGTATAACGGTTTATAGCTAAATAACAATTCTGCGCACGCGTCTTGAAAAGCTTGTAACAATAACATTAGGTATGCGAGGTAACGAATTATTTTTTCCGGAATCTTTTAGCTTTATGTCAAAATATGTAAAATATTTTAAATTCGATTTATTACAAATGACAAACACAGAAGTTTTCCCCTTAAACAATCCAGGATGTCCATTTTTGCTGTAGCCGGTCCATAAATGGTTTGCTTAAACAAACATCAAACGGTTGGACAACGCAGGTACCTCATGGTATTTCACTACTTTACGGTGTTTCAAAAATCTTTAACCGTTTTTTAAACGAACTCAGTCAAATAATTGTTAAAAAAAATCCCATACCAGCAGACTGTTATGGCGAGATAGTCTACCAGGACAACGATCCAAAACCTTTAGAATTCTTAATTCAGTACCTACTTTATCTATCTGTCCTATCGATATTTTGCTGTTTTTTTTTTTTTTTTTTTTTTTTGTCTATCAAATTTTTTTATCCCAATTCTGGAAATTCCTATTTTGTTATGTAGTACTACTGAGTCGTTTAACTGCGCAAATCTCGAACATCAAGAACATCCTCCAGTTAAACCTTTAATTTTTTCTGACATAGCGAGTTCTTCTGCTTTTTAATCAGATAGTTATTTTTTTAACTATCAAGACTGTATTCCTCGCATGGTTTCCATGATCAACTCGTTTCGATTTCTACATTAGTTCCAGTTTCTATTGTTTTCTTTCTCTAATAACCTTAAGTTGAAATTTCCTTTCAGCTAAAGAATTATTATGATCCTCTGAATACGTAATCTCTTTGAGTTCTTTTTAGAAGACATTGTTTAGAGGCAAAGTTTTTAAGAACATTAAAAAAATTTCTCAATTTACGTTAACGTCGGTCACCAGCTGCATTCCAATGCATCCGCTATTCCTATGCATTTTTTTATTTAGAAAACTTTAAAAAGTGTAATCATAAGTTATTTCCAGTTTGCATTTTTAACTTTACTTTTTCCCCATACAGTCAAAAATAATAAGTTTAAGACTCGAAAAGTCATTTAAATCGTTTTGATTAAGTCTGTTTTTTGTTTGTTTTTTTTTTCACTAATTGTGACGTTCGGATAATAGCTCGGCATTATTTTTGACAACAAAAGGAGAATAATACATGGAAACCAGCTGTTTGATTAAAAGAGATTTTTTCATTGACGTCAAGAAAATAATTGTTTGGAAATTACTTTTGACGCTTAAACTGCATCTTTACTCAATGTTCATTTGAATATGACAAAAACATTTTAAATGACTTATATGTAATTTACAGAGAGATTTTATTTAAAGTGTAATTAAACCATGTAAAGGTATTCTCTTAATTTTGGTTTTATGTTTAAAAAGTATTCTCGGCTCAGTGTTTAAGTCAAGGTCACTTGTATGACCCATTCTAAACGGCTTAAAGCCTTAACACTTGTATATGCAGTGTGTGTATTCATTTCTTTTAAAATCAAGAAGAAATTTAATTACAATAAAAAAGTTGAGGATTACTGAAATATCATTTTCCAAATAATTAAGATCAGTTGATGGTAGCCATGAACATTAAAATTTTTTAAGTTATATTTCCATTCTCGTTGTTATAATTTTTGAACTGCAAAACCAGAAATTCTTTTATAAAACATTGATCTTCGTTTCGTTTTTATGGCTTTCATTTTATTTTTAGTTTTGAGATTTATTTTGGAATTAAGCTAGGTTGAGTTTTTTTTTTTAAATATTAACATATTTTTAGTTTCCATATTGTGATGGTACACACAATGCACACAACAAGTTAGCCGGTGATAATGTTGGTCCTGTTGTCTTAAATAAGAAACAGAATTAAAGAGTTCAATTTTGGAACACAACAAGCTGCAACAAAACAGTTTTGAAGTTTCTTTTACAATATTGCACAGCTGTCTAGTTTTTTCAAGTTATTTAATTTTATTATGACAAGAAAACTTTTGTGGTGATCATGATTATGCCAGTTGATCTTCGTGATGTTATTTTTATTTTCAGCCACTAACTTGAAAATTTGGTCTAAAAATTGTTTTTAACAAATTACCACAATGTTTTTATGAAATATTTTTTAGAAATTTAAAAGCAATATTAAGCTTTTTATTTACTTATTGTCACTTTTTATTTTCATAAATTCTGCTATCAACTTAAAGATCTATTTTACTGTCATCCTAATAGATGTTTTTTAATATATGAGTTGAAATTGTATTATGAAAAGCATATTCAATCTGCTATCTCCAAAACATGTATTTTATTTCTTTTGAATGTCTGTTTTGTCAATGAGTTGTTTTTACTTGATTTCAATAAATCCTTTACGTAGTTTAGGGTGAGAAAATACCAAGGATTGTTTTCATTAGTCAATCCTTCAGAGTTTGCAAAATTGTCTTTCATTATTCTAACTTACTCTTTGTGATTAGTAACTCAGTTATTAGAATTTTTTTTCATTCGCTGTATTTATTTGACCTAATTTTTTATTTATACTATTTTATATTATATAATATTTAATAATCCAATCAGTTTATGCTGTTTCTTTTTACAAAGTTCAAAAAGCAATTTTCGTTTAGCTATAAATAACTTTAAAAAGCAATTTATCTAAAAAAAATGCCACCTGTCAAGTCCTTCACTAAAATTCTTGTGCTTGGTGCTGTTGGTGTTGGTAAAACATCAATAATTGAGCAGATTGTTTATGGTAACTATCGTCCAGAAAAAGTGAGTTGAGTTTAACTTCAAAGATTTTTTTTGTATTTTCTCCTAAATGAATGTTGTATTTAGTTGGGGTTTTATTCTTCTAATTGTGTTTACAGTTTTTTGAACTTTTTGCTTGGAAACTCGTGTGAATTGAAATAGTATTTCATTTTGCAAAAAAGTCTCCATGCAAAAGTTTTATTTCCAGCTTTTTATATCTTCACCATAAGACACTTGTTAAATTAACAGTGCTTATTAAATGTAATATTTCATTACAGTTTTTATGTTGTCTAGTAAGTTAAAGAACATAAAGTTCCTTTGATTATTTTAAAAATGAATTAGGAAATGTATTCAACAATAGAAGATACATATGATGCATGGATTGATACTGACAAGGGACAAAAAGAGAGAATTAGAATATACGATCTTAAAGGACTGGTATTGATTTTTCTTAAACTGTTTTTGATTTAAATGTAACTTTTTTTAAATCTTCTAATAAGGCTCTAAATGTTCTGTGTTTAAATTTATAAATTGTATTTTTCAGGACTTTGTAAATCCTACATTACCTTCACAGTATGTTCAGATAGTTGATGTAAGAATAATATTTATATATCAATTGCTTTCTTGAAACATACTCATAACATACTAGGTATGCATACATATATGCAATAATATTACATATATTTTGTTTTCTCAGATAGGGTGTGATGTTGGTGTTTAGCATAACTTCAAAGAAAAGTTTCACATTAATTGAACAACTTAAAAGCGATATTGAAAAAGTGAGAGGGAAAGATGTAGGTTTTCTATTGTTATTTTTTCATTCTACATATTCATCACTTTGTCTTTTTATACCAATGAAAATGAGTTTAAAAGTGAACTAGAATTTTATTTAGTTTCCGATAGTTATCCTTGGAAACAAAGTTGACCTTTCGGACTCGCGCGAGTGCGACCACGAAGGTGTCAACAAATGGGCTAACAAAGAAAAAGGTGATCTTTTAAATCATCACACGCGTCTATTTGTTTTACATTCTGAGCATCTTAAAAGCTCGATAAAGCATATGTTTAGAAACCGAAATTCTGAAAAAGCAATAAAATTCCTATTCCTATTTCTAAAGTTCAATTTGACCTTTTTCAGTTAAACTTTTTGAAGTACTGCCGATGAATCGAAATACATTACAAGAACCAATAACATTTCTCATGAAGAAAATTGCGGCATCTTCCGGTGAATATATATTTTGAACCATCACTTTCATTGAAGATTTTTTTATTCTAGATTTTTCTTTAAAATGATTTTTTGACTTTTTAGAATAATTGCTTTTTTTTTCCAGGTAAACCTAAGCCAGATGTCAAGCTTATATTTCGAAGAGGGGGCCCAAAAACTTCGGTCAAAGACGCAGACGCCTGACTGTATTCATCGCTTACAGGATCCTAAATCAACTCAAGCTACATCAATCAATTGATTTGTTCCATAAATCTAGTTCTAGTAAATGATGTATCCACCGTTGCAATCCGTTGTGCAACGCCATGAAATAGAAACTGTATATACGTAGTTTTATTAGCCATCTCAAAATCGTCAAACGCTAAAAAAAAAAAAAAGTGTTTTGGAGTTCTGATGTTGCAAACCTTTAAAGTAATGTGTGAAAAACTAAATAAAACCCTTTGTTAAAAGTCAGCTTATTTAGTTTCTAAGGTTGAATTTTCTATGCATTGGCGCTAGAATTTTAACGAATAATAAACAACTTGTATATTAATCTTTTAAAATCGAACTTTCTGAAGGTTATTAAAACTAAACACACCATCAGTTCACCTATTTATACCACCGAACGTCAAATGACCCTTTTTTATAGAATCTTACTTTTTATTTTACATCAAAATATTTCATATTTTCCATGCACTTCTCATAAATCTTTCAAAAAGACGTTTACCACAACGTATTTATTGCATTTGGAACAAGTTGTAGTTTTGTTTTCTTTACAATATCTTATTTCGCACCTCTTTCGTCCATATGAAACTGTTTTTTGTGTGTGCGTGTTTTTTTTCAAGCTTTTCTTTTTTTTTTTCTCTTGGGTAAATTGGAAATCCTCAGCCAGTTCTTCTGCTAATTTAAATAGAAATTTTTTCTTCAGTTTTCTCTTTACATAATCCCATGCCTCTATCCCAGCCAGATTTTGATTTCTCAGTGTATTTTCTTGCCGTTTGGTCCGTCATAACTAAACCATATTATTGCAGAATTTGATTGTTTCAGGTTTACGGTTTTTTGGTGTCTTCAATTTTAAATACTTTTATGCTTTGAACTGTGTACCAAGACTCTTATTTATTTTACTTTTATAAAGTTTGAGTGTACAATGTTCTGATTTGTATAGTTTTGTTGAAAAAAAGGGATATGTAAAAATGTTTTTTGCCTGGTTGGTAAATTTTGGTAGTTCTCTTATTCGCACGGACCTAGTTTTTCTTCCGCAGTAATTTTTTAGCCAGAAATAGGCTTGTAAAAAAAATTGTGGTAAAACGTTTTCCACAACCTGTAAATGTTCCATTAGTTTTAGGGGAACTGAAAGTGTTCTGTTTTCGTCCTTCCTCAAATATGGAAACCCATTTGTAATCTACTTGGTGTTTACATCCAGAATTTTATATCAAACTCATCCGGTTTGTTTGGCATATATTGTGTAAATTTACACCTTGCTTTTGTAGGGAACAGTTCATCAATGGTGATATGTTCATCAGGTTTGTTGTAGTTTTGGATATTTTGAATCGATGGATATTTGATATAAACACGTATATAACTTAAAAACATGTTAAAATTTTTATATTTGTATAAAAAATCAATCTGGGGGTCATGACCTCTCACGGTAATTTAATACAGGTTACTTTTTTTTTTTTAATGAAAAAGTTTAAACTGAAAAAAAAGATTATATAAAAATACAAAAAATTAATTTTTTATTAAAAGTTAGGCAACAAAAATTTTAATATGATACGGCTTCAATCAAATAATTGTGGCATAAACTTCAAAAAGCGTCAGGGTTATGCCACAATTATTTGATTAAAGTGTCTAGTGTTAAATTAGACATTATTGGTGTGATAAGTTTATTGGTGTTATAAAAGTTGCTATAAAAATAAGTCTAACGGTTTTAATTGAATTGCAATTCTGCGCAACGTTTTGAAAGGATGAAATAAAATAACTTAAGAAAAACGAGGTATCTCTTTTTTTTCTGGAAAAAAACCTTAAAACTTTGTATGTCTAAATATATATAAATCCGTTTTGAGTTCCCTTTTTTTCAAATGGCCGATATAAAAGTTTGTAGTTTGTTATTTGTTAAAAGTAGAAAAACCAAACGCCTGTGCTTACAACCTCTAATTTGTTTTGAGATGTCTCATCGAGGTCCTTTTTCTCGTAGCTCCTTATTTTAGTTCATCCTTTCAATTTCGGAAACAACAAATGAGTAGTCGTAAGCGTACGAGCTCTTGAAAGTTTTCACAAAATGATAGGCGCTAAATTCCTGGTTTTTTTTGCGATTTTATTACATAATAAGTTGTTTTGAAATACTGTTTAAAAATTTGATTTCATAATTAAAATTAAAAAAGAAAACATACTTCAAATGTAAGAGATGTTAGCGTCTAAAAAATCTTCATAACTAAAAATTACTTGAAAATTGAATGTCTAGAGTTTAAAAGTTCTTCGAACGCAAAATTTGTAGAGTTTTTTATTTTGATGTCATTGAGGATTTCATGTTAATGGATTGCATGCTGCGGAGGATCTAGAAAGCTGGTCAGGAGATGAATATTTGTTGAAATTAGGTCATGAGCAGAGATTTTCTTTTTGTCATAAACCAAAAAATTCCTTTTCTAAAATTAGAAAAAAAATTTTTTAGTATGATCTGGTAATTACGTCTTTTCCTCATTTTCCTATTTCTTTCTTTTTATTAGCTTTTAAGGGTGACGTTCGGCCCTATGGCCATTCCCTTGAAAACTGGTTAAAAACCGCTTCAATGTTTTAATCAAAAAGTGTGAGACGAGCAATAACACATTTTTATTTCACAACTTTATAATCATAAGTTAATTAACAAAATTTTGAGACTGCAACTTATTTTTATACATAACAAATGTAAAAGAAAAGGTTACATAAATTAAATACAAGTCTGTTAAGGTTAATAGTCTCTTTGTTTTAGCCAAAATTAATGTAATTATTATTATTATCTACTATTCTTATATATTTGTCATAAATTACTATATATGTAATATTTATAATTAAAACATATATCTAATATATACAAAGGTACAGTTTTGAAACTTTACGAATATTGCTTTTAAATTATTCTTACTGGCTTAAACCTTTCCTGTGGGTTCACTTTGGATGTTTTCAAGTGGGTTAACAGAAATTGTAATAGGGACACCAACGCCATGTCCAGGCCTTATTTTTTGGACAGGAGTTAATCCGACAAGATTACCGATCCATCCATTACCTACCCAGCCTGAACCTCCTAAACTATTAGGACCATGCCAAGCTGAGTATTCCAAAGAGTTGGTGGGATGATTTGTTAAGTAATCAGGAGCGTTGTTTGAAAATAAGGGATTCTGAGCGAAGTTATTTAAAACGAGCTCATTCGGGTATTTCTTTTCCAGATTTAGTATAGAATTTGGTTTATGTAATAACCCGTTTAGGGAACCACTTGGTAGGCGTTGAGGTTGGTAAGCTAGTTGATTTCTCATTTCATCGGAGTAAACGTTCAATTGTGGTAGGAGATGGGGGTTGTTAAATAAATTGACGTCACTTATTTGATCTGTTCCTTTCATCGTTAAGTAATTTGGGGTTTCAACTGGGATTACGTTTTGAAAACGCCCATCGTATGGAACTGGAACTACGTTTTGAAAACGCCCATTGTATGAAATTGGATGAACTTCGTCGTCATAACCATGATTCCAGTTTTCGTTAAGCAATGGCCTAAATCCATTTGCTACTACAAACTTTCTTGAAGCCCTCACGTGTTTTGATTGTTTATTCCTTTTCTTACTTTTTGGTTTTTCTGGTTTTTGCACATTAGACCTTTTAAATATAGAAGAATTAAATCAGCAGTTTTTTAAATAAATATAAAATCCAAAAAATGTTTTCAGTTTAAAATACTCCCAAACTAACATTAGTTAGGTATTTTGCTTTCCGCGTTAAATATTTTGAAAACTTACTTATACCAATAAGGAGCGCCCCAACCACCTCCGGTGTAACCTGGTTGAAAACCTCCCCAACCAGCACTTGGTGGTCCATAGTAGTGACTGGGAACTAATTGTCGCGAAGCGTGATGAGCTTGGTGGCTTTTTCTGTAGAAATTTTAAAGAGTTAAAATAATTTGATAATTAAAACTTCAATCAGTTAGTCGGCTATGTTATTTTAATGACTTACTTATACCAATATGGTACACCCCAACCTCCTCCAGTATAGCCAGGTTGAAAACCTCCCCATCCAGCACTTGGTGGTCCGTAATAATGGCTGGGAACCAATTGACGTGAAGCATGATGCGTGTAGTGACGTTTTCTAATAAAGTTACAAATGAAGACTCTTAGGGTCAACATTAAAGATCTACATTATTTTTACTATTTTACACCCCGACATGACATTATTTTAAAAATAAGGTTTTAAAAACCACAAAAATTTTTAAAATACAAAGTTACTTTGAAATATCTTACTTGAACCATAGCGTTTCTATAGAAATATCAAAGGAACTAAAATAATTAGACAGTTGAAACTTCAAATAATGAGTCGGATATGTTATTTTAATGACTTACTTGTACCAATATGGCACACCCCAACCTCCTCCACTGTAACCAGGTTGAAACCCTCCCCATCCAGCACTCGGCGGTCCGTAATAATGACTGGGTACCAGTTGACGTGTGGCATAAATATTACTTTTTCTAAAGTAATTTAAAACATTTTTGAAATTTTCATTGAAAAATTTTGTTCTAAGAATAAAGCAGTATGTAAAAACTAGAAAACTTGCTTTTTATACGGACTCCAAGGAATGTATATAGTATTTGTTCCCGTCGGTGGAGGATATGTCGGGATTCCTCCCCAACCTGGGGTATAATAATAGTAAATGGTATATCGTTCGCTTTTCTTTGCCGGCTTCGATGTTTCAGACTTTGCTTTTTTAGATTTTTTTTTTTTAGGTTTAATTACTAAAGGCTTTGAATCACTTTCCAGCTGTATTTTATCATCAAATGTTTCGTCTTCACCTTATTAAAGCAAAATACTCAAAGTTATTTACTTTAGAAAAATATTCAAAGTTTAAATAAATATTCCGTTCCTTTTGATAACAACTAAATAATTCTCTAACCTTGCTTGCATGCACAAGGTGACATAACTGCAGACAAAACAGCTGCGTACTGCGGGTGATAGTAGGGATAAGGATACTCCCATAAACTTCCCGGGTAAAAATTACCGTGGTGATTGAAGTAGCTCTTTTTGGCAAGATGTTTTTTCTTGTTACGATGCATTTTTGTACTTTTTACAGGACCTTCATCAACAGGATCCTTTCAATAAAAAAAAAAAGTAAAAGAATATATTTTCTAAAGTTCAATTATCTCCATTAACTTTCTAAAGTTCAATATCTCCATTAACTTTCTACTATTACCTTTTCATCGAGAGCTTCTTTAAACTGATCAACTGTCTCTTTGTCTACTTTTCCGGATTTACTTTCTTCTTTAGCAACTTTAGACTTTACTGTATGAACCTCCGAATCAGTTTCTTCAGTTACATCAACTTTTGTTTGAGTTTGACCTTCATTGTTAGAACCATTTTTCCAGTATTTGTCTGTCGATTTGTCCCAAGGGTCTTTCTCTTCTTCATCGGCTCTAATGCTGATTACAAGCAACACAAGTAGCAAAATGAAGTTGATCAAATTCATATCGACATGTATATTTAGTAACTCTTTAAAAAAACAGCTGAAATGAAATTTTATATATGCATATATATATATTACTTTAACGATATAAATTTATATATATACATAAACTTGTATCGCTAAAATAATTTCCATTGTTATCAAAATTAGATAGAAAATGTAATTGCGATTTCGGTATACTTTTGCTCGATCTGCATACTGTTCGTTCATTGAGTTTCATCAAAAGACACGTGCGTATAATGTAGCGAAAGTATGCTTCGCACTTGAAAACAAAACTTCGATTACAGATAGTAAAAATCTTCCTACAGTTGGCACTCATTATATTGTAGAATTGCATCGCACTCGTATTTTTATACCAATTAAAAACTCATAAATTGTTCGGAAGTTTGAAATGCAACTTTGACTAGTTTCTTTTGACTGTGTCAGGTTTTCGACGTTGCCCTTATAGTGTTACAGAAATAGTTTATCATTTTTCTTGTGTAAATCTCTAATAAATTTTTTTTAACGAAACACCGTTCTTGGAAAGGAAAAATCTTGACCGCATTCTCGGAAAAAGTTTGTCAAATGTTCGATTTTGTTAAACAGTAAGCTCCTTATTCTCCGGGTTGAACTTTGTACCTAAACATTTACTTCTTTATCTTCAAAATTCTTGATTGAACTTCATTTTTTTTTTTTAATTAACATTATTCTTGCCTCGAATTTTAATAAGAACTTTTATTTTAAAAATTTAAATGGCTTAATTTGCTCGTTTACAACTCAAACTGAAGAAATGTAGAAATGTTTACATTTGTTCGATTAAAAAACTCATTTGTTAAATATTTGTTGCTCGTTTGGTTATGTTTTATAAACAGTAGCCATTTTATCACGCGCCTTATTCGCTGTAGAAACAATTAGTTCAATTAGGCCACCTATACGCTAATTCATAATGGCACTTGGGTATTCTCAAAATTGCACGCTTAACTAAGCATAATCAATTGTTCATTAAGCGAGTTAGCTAAGCATACCGATAGATAATTTTGGTTTCTTTTCCTGCAAACAAAATTTTACCATCGTAAAATGCTTTAGATAATAACAGTTCTTTCGTTCAGTTTAAATTTTTGGACTTTAGTTGTATAATAATCTGTTAAATAAGCAACTACTCTTCTTTGAAGTTCGCCATGAAATGCACCTGGTTGGAAGCTCTGCTGCTACTAAACTTATGGATGGTAGCATTTTCCAGACCAGTTTTAGACAACAGTGAAATACTTCAAGTAATTAAAGATATAAGTAGTTTGGATAGCTTAATCAGTGAAAATGATGCTGCTGATGATAATGATGATGATGACGATGATGATAAGGATGATAATGATGCACAATTAACAAAAAATACTTTTGCAAACTCTACAAAAAAAGCTCTTATTCATAACTCAACCGTAAGTAAAGATATTTCAACTAAAGATGAAATATCCAAAGCAAACAAAGAAAGTGAAGTGGATTCAATACCAATTGGTCAACGTTTGACAAGTGAACAAAAAATTGAAAGTAAGCCAAATGTAGTTGACGAAAATAAAAGTCATCAACCAGAAGCTCAGTCCAAAGAAATAACAAATGCAAAAAATTTGGGAAAGTTGATAGAGAAAAATAAGCCGAGTCAAGAACTAAATGTTACTGGTACTGATTCATCAACTATGAGAGATCAGAAATCAAAAGAAAGCGACAGTGATAATGAAAATAAAAAATCTAACGATGTTACAAAAACGAAAAGTTTAATTTCTAAAAACGAAGAAAAAGATACAAGTTCTGAAGAAGGAGCAGAAGAAGATGATGAAGATGATGTAAAAGAAGATGAGGATGGATCAGGATCAGAAGAAGATACAGAAACGAACTCTAGTATTGAAACCAAGATTGCTGCAGAAAATAAAACTCCAACAACAGAAGATGAAACCCAAGACTCATCTGAATTATCATCTGTTGAATCATCATCTGTTGAATCTCCAGCAATTGAAAGTGAAGAAACTGAACCTGAAGACAAAGACGAAAAAGTGAAAATGTTTTTCATTTCTCCTTTTGAAAAAAACAAAGAAAAAGAATCAACAGCAAGACAAGTTCTTACTTACCCTGCAACAAGCCACGGTAGTTATATTCACCATCACGGGAGTCCGTCTCATATTTGGAGCAGTGATTATCCTTACTTTGCGTATGGCTACAGTTGGGGCTGTGGGAATCATATAAATGGCGACGGTCACCATGGTTTAAAAAAATCGAAGGTAAAAGAAAACGAAGATAGTAAAAAAAGTGATTTGCTATGCCGTGATTACATGTTACTTCCAGCTATTACACCTGCTGCAATTCGTGCAGTAGAAGAAAAAGAAGAAAACGCAAAAACAAGACAAAACGTAATTGCCAAAGACATAGCATGTGACGAAGACGATACTGCTTGTACGCAACGTCAGGTAATTGGAAATATGGCAGGCGGATCATTATTTGGAGATGGAATGGGAGGTCTTGGAATGGGTTTTCCTGGAATTGCTGGCATACATACAGGTGTGAGCGGTTATAATTTAGCTGGAGGGTTTGGTCATGGTCATGGTGGTCATGAATACGGGCATGGTGATGCTCATGGATACGGACATGGACTTCATCATGGTCATGAGTACCAACATGGTTTTGGAGATGTAGGTGATGGTTTGGGAGATGGTTTTGGTGGAGCTTACGGCAACAGTTTAGATGGAGGTTTTGGTGGGTACGGTGGACATTATGCTTTATCAAACGAACGCAAGTTTCCTAATAATGAAAATTCGAATCAAGCAGAAAAAGCAGAAAAAAAAGCAAATGTTAAAAATGAAAAGCGAAAAGCAAAAAAAAAACATGTTGTGGGAACATTAGAAATTGATAATGGGTTGGGCTATCAGGGTGGTAACCAATTTGGAGGAGAACTTGGTAATTCAGAACTAACTGAAGGTCACGGATTTGTTGGCAGCAGAATTGGTTTTCCTTTAGCAAGTGGAGTTGCTAATGGCGTTTATGGAGAAGCTATTCCAACCGTTCTTGGTGTTGGACTAAAGAATAAGAATTTATTAAATGCAGATACCGAATATAGTCATGCCCTAAATAACGGTCCAAGTTTTAGCTTAGCAGGTTCTAATCTTGGGGGTATGATTAATGATCAACTTAACAATTTTGGTGGTGGAAATATGATTAACGGAGGAAATTATCCTTTTGGAATAGGTGAAGAAGGACATGTGTATAACAATGACAACGATGTTGACTATGAACCTGAGTCTGGAAACATTGGGGACGGCGTTGGGCATCCGTACTTTCCAAGTGGTCACGCTGAAGAAGATGATGGATATGGGCCTCCAATTATGGGACCACCTTTAAGAAATACATTTGGTTATTCAAACTTAGAACAAAGTTTTCAAAATTATCCAGGTGCTATGAAGTTCGGTTATGGAGGAAGCATTGGTCATATCGGTGGCCTTGAAGTTAACGGAATTCATTCAAACTTTGCTTATAAGTCAAAGATTAAAAAGAAGAAAAACAAAAAACAAGTCAAAGGAAATGTGCGACAAGATATCGCAATGCCAGATGAGCAAGCGATGATGGATGTTACGAAGCAACGACAGCTAATTGGATCTCTCGGCGCAAGCACATTATTTAGCGATAACGTAGGTGGAATGGGACTTGGCTATCCAGGAATACCTGGAATGTCATCAGGAATTTCTGGTATACCTGGAGAATATGGAGGAAATGGAGGATACGCTCATGGATGGGAAGGTCATGGAACTGGTTTACATCCTCATGGCTACAGTAACTACGGCGATGAAGAAAGTCACGGAGGTGATTTTGGAGGTTTCGGAACCCATGAGGAGTCACATGAAGGAGGATATGAAAGATCATTTGATGAAAATGCTGAGCGTGAAAACCAGCAAAACCATGAACAAGGTATGTATTTCATAACTTTCTATTATAACATTTGATTAAGATTTAACATACGCTTGTAATGAATAAGTAATTTTTAGAAGTAAGTCAAAAACGTGGTATCATCTACTCTCCAGCAGAAAAACAAGAAGACCGAAATGCTGCACAACTTACACCTTCAAATACAGTTGAAATCCCTGCTCAGGTAACATTTTATATCTGCCCTATATAAAATTTCAAACATGTTGCAACTAAAGCAAAAGCTATTATAAAGCACCAAAATGACAATTGTTGTTTTGTTTGTGCGATTAATTTCTTTACAACATGGGGACAAAAGACGGTAAATTTCAAAAACAGTCAAAACTAAAAAAAGCGTAAGTTTGACTGTTTTATAAAAAGAACGAAACCGTCATTTTCCTACAGCTTTGACTTTAGGATCTGGACGACATTAAGTACTTAACAAATATAGATCGCCGACAAACCCGTTATGTCGGTCATTTGCCCAACCATTTCCCTGAAGATAACTATAACGACATGCAACATTTAACAAGGTACAACACTAATTTGGACCACGGTGACCTTAATTTTTATCAACCACGACATGTACATATTGGCGTTGGAACTCCAAATGTAAAAGTTGAAGTAGAAACAAGTAAATCAGAGATAGCTCAAAATCCTAGTGCGCATGTGTCATTCCAAGTAAGAAGCTTTATATCCATGCATTAAACATCACGTCTTAGCAAGATGCGTATTAAAATATGTATAAAGATATATATCAAAATGAAATTTACAACGTCATGTTACAAGAAAATTTTTTTAAAAAAAAGTTAAACGTACAAAAATCTTTGAATTACGTTTAGAAAATGAGCGAAATCAGGAAGCTGGTTCACGAGGTCTCTGATTCTTTAAAAAGAACAAACATCAAGCTAAACGCCCTTAAGAAAAATCATACGCCAATATCCTCAGCTGGTAAAAGACAAATTACACCAGCATATACACCGGTAGTTGCTGAGCCAGTCGGTGTACCTGATATTCGGTAATATGGGTTGTTTATCTCTTTAGAATCACTAAGTGGTATTATTTAATAAGAAGATCTTAGGATTCGTCAGAAACATGGCTTCAATTTTAACCTTTCTCTTTTTAAATTTGATACTTAATCATTAAGTAAAAAGTTTATTAGAAAGATGAGTTTGTAAAACAATTTATTCATTTTTAATTTTTGGGATTACCGTTATCTTTTAATGGGCGTTTTTTTTTTTGTTTTTTTTTGTAGATATCCAGTTCCAGCTGCTGATCGGTATCCTCTTGGAGCAGGGTTAGATTATATTTTTTAACGTCAGCTACTTTAATTATAACTATTATTTATATTCTTAGCTATAACTATTTAGAAATATAATAAAAATTGTTTGATAAATTACAATCAAAACTTAATATACCTTGTTATTATTAAACGTAATACGTTAAAATGACATGGCCAAAGTACTCAGTTTATTAACCAGAATTTATGAATATTCAATAAAGAAATCATAAATAACGGTAATAATAAATGGAAATAGTAAAAATTAATAATTCGAAAAGCAACTATTTTCACATTTAGATATGTTTGGCCATCAAGAAACTATGGACATCATCACCATGGAGGTGCAGGGCACATGACATGGAGCAAATCTCATACGCCTAAAGTAAACAAAAAAAATACAGACAATGAGGAGACTACAGGAGAAAAAGACTCGAAAAAAAATACACAAGAAAAGAACAAAAAATTAAAGCACAAATCAGGTATTTTTACAAATCAGGTATTTACGAGACATACCTGAATAGTTAAAATTAGTAAAAACTATTTGATTTGATACCGAAGAAACAAATCATAAAAGGAGAATAATAATGATAATTTATAATTAAGAGAAACATCGACGATCAGTGTCTTCCAAAACCAAAAAACACGAACGAGTTGGATCAAAAAGACAATTTCTTGAGCATCCAATGAACTTTCCACATGGTAATGGTTTTCCATATCACACAAGTATGTTAAACGTATATGGTCCGTTATACATAACTATATGTTTTCTTCTAGTTGAGTTTAAGAAGAAAATGGTTCAATATAATGAATTGTTGTTTATGTAGTCATTTTTGTTTTAGATAAAGTTTATAAGAAATGTTGTTTATAAAAAAATTTATGCCAAAATAAATACCGACCTAATTTTAGATTCACCAGTCTATGGATATGGGATGGGTTATCCAGTTCGCAGCTCCGGATTTATTGGACACGGCGGGATGGGTGGTTATGGAGTAGGCCACTATGGTCATCGTTATGGTGGGCATATCATGAGAGGAATAGGAGGTTTTCATAACGGTGGTGGATACAATGGATATGGAGGTCACTCTATGGTTATCCATAACCCTGTTCACATTATGAGTTATGGTGGAAATGGTTATAATGGAGGTAGTGGGTATGGAAGAGAGGGTGCTATGATGGATAGTTTGCCTATACATTCCAGTCCGTTCCCTGGTTTGACACATTCAGCGGAAGGGTTTGAAGGTCATCATGGCGGTATAGGTGGCGGCTACTATCCTGGTCTACATGGTTTTGGTGGCATTGGAGGTATTGATGGTGGTCATTCAGTTGGTGGGGACTCCTTTATTGGCCCTCCACCAACTCATGGTTCAGGAGATGGTTATGGATTTACAAATGGTGGAATTGGTGGAATAGGTGGAATTGGAGGAATAGGGGGTTATGGAAATGGTCATCAAGGTTTTCCTGGAGGATTAGGTGGAAGTTTGTATAGCAACTTTGGGGGCTTTAATGGATTTAATGACTTTAGTCACGGAAACGATCACAATGAACTTCAAAGTCATGGCTCAGGTATGGGGTTAGATCCTGGTATGTCCACAATGGGTGGTGATGTTATGCATTCAATTGGAATGGGTCATCCAATAGGGTTAGCAGTATCTCAAGGGGTTCCAGGAGGAAATGCCGGATTAAATTTAATTGGAGGAGCGGGAGAAATAGGAGGATCATTGCCTATTAGTGGAATGTCAGGAACTGATATTCAAGGAGGACTAGGAGGTATTTTACCATATGGTGATCATGGTAGTGATCAAGGCGGATATGCTGGAGGAGAAAATGGTCTATCAGGATTCGGAAGACAAAGTGAGTCTTAAAACTGACTTAATTTAGGAAATACTTCAATCTAAAAAAGCTTAGTGGTCATTTTAATTTCTAATTTTTTTCTGAAAATTCAAATGTAGTTTTGGCAACTGCTTATTTCACTGTAGTCTCAAGCATTCCACTAAAATCTCCATTTTTACGCTATTACGAATGTATCACACTAAAATTTACGAATTACGAATAATTACAAATATTAATAATTTATAAATAATAATAATTACGAAATATTACGTTTGTTATTACAAAAAAAAACTTTTTTAGATATTGAAACAATGAGACAAGGAGATCAACCAGCAAGTGATCCTAGTGGGTATTTTCCAGGAATGGGACACGCAGATAATCAAGATCAAATGAATGGATCACCGATGACATCTGATTCTCGATCTTCGATGTTTTTTCCTGTAAGGGAGGTATGATATTAACATACGTGACTTAGTCACCATCGTTATTTTTTAAGAGTATAAAGAAGTAAATAATTTTAAATTTGTAGGCAATGACAACTTATGGATCTGATCTACGAGCTATGGATTATCCAGGTGCTAGCAAAAAGTCAGAAGTTCCTCAACTGAAGAAGTTGAAAAGAAAGAACAAAGAATAATTTCTGAAAAAGGTAACTATTGTTGTAAATATTTCATTCAATTCTTTATGTGCAAATATAAAATTTTTCAGTTAAATATTTTTAAAATTAGTTTATTGTTTAACATTATTTGTTGATTGTAGTTTATAACCCAAAAAAGATAAGCACAAGCCAAAAAGATGGAGTCATTAGGCGAGCTACAATAAGTAATCATTAATGATGGCTAAAAAGTTATATAAAGCTTAGAAAATAGCTGTTCATTTTCATATCTTTCTCGAATTAAAGTCTTTTGTTTTAAAAAGATATTGAGTAGAAGTATCGACACTAAGTTGTGTAAAGTCTATTATATTTTATAGCTATAAATTCTTCGAAATGTTAAATGTTTAAATAAAAAAAAAAAAAAAAAACGAATAGAAATTACAATAAAATTATCAGAATTATGGAATCATGTTTGATATAAATTTCTCGTTAGTGATATGAAACGTACGTTATTTATACGTGTTCTTGTTAAAACCTGTTTTAGATTCAAAGTAGTTTATATTTTTGACGTAAAATGTATTGTAATATTTTGTTGCAAAATTATAAAATTAGATTATCATGTGAAACGTGAACATTCTCAAGTATTTTACTATGTATTCGCTATAACAAAAAAAAGATACAGAGAAACTAAAAACGAGTTTTACATTAACAGTGTTTCAAATTTTTTCAATTTTGGAAATTCATCTTAGCCACACCTGGAATGGTGGACTAGGTATGTGAAAGTAATTTTAAACCCCAAAAGTTTGATGTCAGATGATTTTTAAAGCCAATCCGTTTTTTTTATATTCCCATATAAATGATTATATTTTCGAAAGAAGTTTCTTATAATTGTTAAATGATGCAAGAGATGTGAATCAAACTGATTTTCTAACCAGTCTAAAAAACAGAAATAATGCTGCGCTTGGATTTTTTTCGAAATCATTAAATGCCAAATGTTGTTATATAAAGTTCTGATTTGTATGTAACCGTAAAATTACATTTTAAAAAGATAAAATTTTTTCATGACTTCAAATTACCAAGGTCCCGGGTTCAAATAGTGCAATCTTAAGGTACGTATCTATCCTTATAAAACTTAGGTGCCAGTTGTCTTACACAACTTTTGAGACGATAATGGGCATCTAATCAAGTCAGCGCTTGGGAAATCAGGAGAGGCAATTAAAAACGATAAGTTGTATACCATAATAACATGGAAAAATACATGAATTTAACGTTAGACATAACAACATTTCCAGTTCATTGGTAGTTTACAATTTCTGAACTTTCCACTGAACATGCTGGTGGCCTACAAAAGGATGACTTAAAAATAACCAGAAAAAATTAACGGATGGTTAGTTTAAATTGTTGCATAAAAAAGGAGTTTTTTTATGTATGTCGACAGTCATGAACGCTTCAACAAGACAAAATTATCACCAAAGGAAGTTTTCTACAGTCAGCTGGCTCGAAATTATATCACAGACTAAGTCTGTTAACATGGGAAGAATGTTTGGAATGAATTCAGGTACAAAGCATTTGGTGATTACCACAATATACACTTGTAGTCTCATGTCCTACTACTAACCGATGTGTTGGAAAAATTCAATACATGTCAATGCATCACTGTTATCTAAATCTGGGCACTACTTCTCCTCGCTTGGCATGTTCTGAGATACGTTCTTGAAAATGACTAAAATTGAGCTTAAGCTAATGGTCTACGTGGTGGGATCTTGATGGTATCAAAAAGATTTTCTAAGGTTAACAACCTACAATGCCCACAGTATGACATCTACCTAACAAATGGGTCATGGCTCTATAATGGGTTAAGCGCAAAAAAGTACGTAAACTTTTCATGACTTTCAATTTTTTGAAATAAAATTAGTATATTGATATTGATCTTTGAAAATATTTATACAAATAATTAGTAACTTCAAAAGCAATTAAAAAAAGCAGTACTCCTTTCCAAAAGAATGTATTTTTAAAAACTTATTAATACAAATCTAACAATTGATTACATGACCCTTCTGTCGAAAAACAGACCTGCATTTGTTGGGAATTGATTAAATTATTCAATGACACCTATAAATAGGAAACCAATTTTGTTGCACTGCAGTTCATGGTTCAGCTTTATTGCTCGATTTTTTATTTCTTAATTCGTTTTTTGATTTGTTTCCGTAATTTTTCAATCGGATTTAATTCCGGAAGTTTATGCAAGCTATGGTAAAACACTGATATTATTTATCTGGAGCCAAATTCGTGTGTCGTGGGCCGTGTGTTTCGAATCATTATTGTGCTGAAATGTCCACAATAAGGGCATATTCCACTCTGCATAAAGGCAAAATAATATTTTTCTAAGATGTTTAATCATATTTAGTCATAATTTCATCTATCAGAAATATGGAGCTAAACACCAAACCCTGAGAAAAAGCCCCAAACTAAGATATTTTCGCCTCTATATTTTGTGGTCTTTTTAGTGTATGATTGGTTAAAGATTGATTTTTGCGACAAATTTTTTCCCGCCGTTAGCAAATAACATAAACTTGCTATCATCACTAGACAAAATTCTTATCCCAACTTAAATTGCAAACTTTTCGCGCAGTTGTAAATGTTTCGTTCTTAACTACGGTAAGTTGCAAGGTAAACAAATTTTTAAATCCACAAATGGTCTTTTTATTCTCCACCGCGACACACCTTTGATCCAGTCTACTAAAATTTTAGATATTGAAACAAAAGGATTTATCTTAGCTTGACCTAAACTTGTCTATCCAATTGTTCTGATGTTTTTCTTGGTCTGCCTCTTTTTTCTTCTTTATCTTGATATTTAATAGCACTTTGTACCCATTCCCAAAAAATACTGAATTGTTTTTCCTATTTCTCTATATTAAAATTCATCATTCTTCGTCTAAAAAATGTTACGTTAATCAACAGATCATTTTTTTTTTCTGCCCTTTTGTTAAAGTTTAGAACAAAAATAATTAAAATATTTTGATGAAATCATACATATAAATAGCACACTACTTGTCATAAAACAAGTTCAAACAAGTGGTGTGCTATTTATAGATATGCAAACATATTTTTAGGGATTTTTTTATGTCAACAAGATTGTAAGTGTATTTTTTTACACATCAGTTTCAAGTTAATTTGTCATAAAAATTAAAATATTTGCATGACTTTTGCTTATTTGGAAACAAATACTGCATTTTTTAAATTGCTTATGAAGTTATAAATTATTTTTATGAATATTTCAAAAATTGATAAGAACATAATAATTTTATAACATTACAAGTGTATTTATTTATTTATTTTTTGCACAATCTATGGAAAAAGGAGCGATATGTCATACATTACCGAAACCTTAAGATTTGTTTAACTTTGCAATACATCTACATCGACAGCTTGCTGTTCCAGATTGAGATTAAAGATATATACAAAAAACAGATAGGAGTATACAATCATCATAAGATCAGTCTTTGTTCCTGGAAATAAAAATATGAGTTAGTCCCAACGTTTACACATAGGTACCGTGGGCCACTGCTCCCATGCATGAATAAAAAATCAACTGTCCCCAAAACCCTTATGTAAAATTTGGTGTTCCCAAATCAAATCGACCCTTGAAAACAAAGTAGTCCTAAATTCTCCTTTTCGCAATCGGCGATTTAAAAATTGTCATAAAAAAATCAAAATTGTAAATATCTGCTTTTTTAAATTAATTTTTTTTTTTTTTAGAAATACTATGTACCTTTGTATTGTTTTGAAAAATGCCCGAAGGAAGTCTATTTTCATGTTAAAATAACGTTTTATTTTTTGGTTAGAAAATAGTTTCACACAATTGAAACAACATTGATAATTTATTGTCCCGGAAATTTTTATCCTGAGCGTTGTCAAACTTTTGAACGTAGAAGCAACGTTTATTTCTATTATGAAACGCATCGATATTTGGTTGAAGCTTCAATATTGATAATGGCAACGTAGCGATGACGTCAAAATTATAAACAAAGAATTTTTTTAGTTACAAACATAACTTAATTATTCATTAATTTCATAAATTATTCATAATTTTGAAAGCAATTTTTTTATTAGTTGTTTTGTGACTTCTAAAACAAGAATTTTATGCGAAGATTGAGTATAAAGTATAAATTGTCGTCAGAAGAGCCCCCATGGAGCATTCATGTTGACTGCAAATCCTTAATCGTAATAAAAAAGCAGCGATAGAGATCCTCCCAATTTTGGACCTCCTAATAACTTTCAAAAAGGATAATTAGTTTTATAACTTTAGCGATTTGGTGATCTCGCCTGTTTCTGCAAAAAAAAAAAAAAAAAATTACAAATAGTTCTCTTGCTATTACTTTCTTTTTCTTACATATTTTTTCTTATATTTTTTTTTCTTATATTTTTTTTCTTATATATTTTTTTCTTATATTTTTTTTTCTTATATTTTTTTTCTTATATTTTTTTTCTTATATTTTTTTCTTATTTACTGTGAGGAAAGTAAACAAAAAAATTTCTTTTTTAAATCGAACGATGAAAAGTGCGATGCAACCAAATCATGAAAAATTGCATGAAAAGTAAAACAGCCACATTTAACATCAAAATTTTTTTCGCAATAACTAGAAATTATATCTACACTAAATAAAGTAACAATAGTTCAATTTTTAACGTTCACGAGAATACTGTAATTATACTGTAATTGTTTTTTGGTTTTTACTAACAAATTGAGATCAGAGTTAAACGTTATTTAAAAGATAAATGGCAAAACATGCTCGGAGAGTCGTCACTCAGAGGTCGAAACAAAATCACTAAAGAACATTTTAAATAAAAACAATTGTCGGTGCCGGTGAACAACTCTTGATTTAAAATCTTAGAAGCAGATACTTAGAAAAAGAAGGGTCGAGAAAAGATGGGTTGAGAAAATCTTACGCGTAGAAGAAAAGGTAGAAAGGGAAAAAAAGGAAATTTTAAAAGAGAAGAAGAAAAATTTTTTTAAGATGTTAAGAATAGTTCCAATATAAGAAAACATTTTTGGGCATGATTTCTGAAGATTTTAGAAGAGGATATTTTTGAATGAGATTCAATTACGCGTTGCTATTTGTATTTGCAAAGTGTAAAAAGAATATATTTTTAGAATTATTATTATTATTATTATTATTATTATTATTATTATTATTATTATTATTATTATTATTATTATTATTATTATTATTATTATTATTATTATTATTATTATTATTATTATTATTATTATTATTATTATTATTATTATTATTATTATTATTATTATTATTATTATTATTATTATTATTATTATTATTATTATTATTATTATTATTATTATTATTATTATTATTATTATTATTATTATTTACATTTGAGTTATACATTTGAGAGTATTTAAAAAAATCATATCAAAAGACGAGACCAACAGTAAGAATTATCATGACGTATCATTCGAGTTAAAAGTTTGTACATCATCATTATTATTATTTGCTTTAAGATTGAAGTGTTGAAGCTTTACGTCAATCAAAAGTATTAGAAGCCAACGATTTTACCAATACACGAGCATACATAAACCATACTCGAATACCATCAAGCAAGGCACATACACCCACCACACACACACTGTAAGGGAAAGTCAAAACAGACCAACATGAAATACCTGACAACCCTGTCAAACATAAGAAAACTGAAACTAAACAAATTACAAAACCCGATTACAAATAAACAAACAAAGAAAGAAAACAAATCGCTCACAATCTCTATGTATTTATGTATGACCAATATGGAGTTTTGATTAATGTTACAGAATACAGGTCAAATAAGCAAAACTTCTATGAAAAAAGGATAGAACCAATACTTTACATCATTTGTAAAAATATTAAAATCTGATAGCAAGCTTGATATCGACCTCTGAAACAATTAATATTTGTGAGATAAGGAATCGGCACGTTATAAACTTAATTTGATAATGACTTATATGTTTTTTATGAGGAATTTCAACTGCACAAATTCGTCAGTCGCGATAAAAGTTCTTTTTACCACGACACCGTCTTTTATTATAATATTCCAATACTATTTGATTATTGTTGAAAGATTCTGCAGTATTGATACATACATGCATACATACATACATACATACATACATACATACATACATACATACATACATACATACATACATACATACATACATACATACATACATACATACATACATACATACATACATACATACATACATACATACATACATACATACATACATACATACATACATACATACCTACCTACCTACCTACCTACCTACCTACCTACCTACCTACCTACCTACCTACCTACGTACCTACCTACCTACGTATCTACCTACGTACCTACCTACCTACCTACCTTCCTACCTGCCTAGAATCCTACCTGAATCTGTTTACATACGTAGATATGTACAAAAGTACTTATGTAAATATATTCATACTTATACCAAAATACGTATTTCAGAACTGGAATGTACTTTTAGATCAAATATAAATTTTAATAAAAATTTTTTACAATACGCTAACACATATATAAAGCTATATAAATATACAGTATATAAATTAACAACCTATTTTTATCCAAAGATGACATATATCATACCTCAGTGATTGCTGCACTGTTTAATTGTTGCCTCTCCACAAATAAACTCGTGTTCCTACGAACAGTTTTGCGTTTGTAAGTTATTCTTTGAGTAAATCTTGCGCACGCGCTCGAAAGAATAAGAAACGAACTTTGTCTTAATGAGCGCGTGAAAATGATATACGTTAAAGGATTCACGCACGATACAAGGAACGGAAGAAACATAATCATCCAATTTTGAAACCCTTTAAACTGATAGTGGGCAGCAATTTCGTACGTACTGCATATCATAAAATAACCCCAACCACAGACAAAAGGAATAGTCATTGTCATCACATTGAACGTAATCCTAATTTCTCGAAACCTAGCAGGTCGTATTGTTTTCATTGAAAGATTATCATCAACTTTGCTAATTGCAGCAATAACTTTCCTAATACTTTGTTCCATTTTCATATTCTTTAACGCTGAAACCATTATAATGCTGAAAGACGTCGTCACAAGAATTAATGGAATAAAAAAGCTGCACGATACTGCAACAAAAAAAATTATTTCTCCGTAAATCGTTGACACAACCCATACCCTTGATATTCCGAGAAAAAAGATCACAACGCAGTAAATCCATATACCTTGAATTAATCTTTTTGCTCTAAGTTCACTTAGGTAACGCGGATACCTTAAAGGTAAGGCCACTGCGATGCCTCTTTCAACACTAACAGCTGTAACGTGCAACAACGACGCAGAACCTAACATTACATCAAGCGAAGGGAACATAAACTTCTGAACACGTTCAGGTACTTTACTCATGGTACCGCTCTTGTATAAACTATGGAATAGCAACATCTCTAAAATAACGAACAAATCAGCTACAGCCAAGTTGCACATAAAATAACCAGTTGAGTTTTGCATCTTTTTTACTTTGTAAACAGTCGTCAAAATAAGTAGGTTGGCCAGCAATCCTATCGGCGATAACAAAGAAACTAAAATGTATGTTAGTGTATTAAAAAATGGATCTTCAGCAGACTCAATCTTCATCCAAGGTGCACAAAATTCGTTATAGAATTCCTCTTCATCGGGTCTATTATTCTTAGACATCAACCGACATACTTGAACAATACGACTATGATTTATTACATTATTTACAGAGTCGAACGTTTTGTTTAGAACTATTGTAGGTATGGGACTGCAGCATAAATTTTGAAACTGTGTCAAAAGTGTGCTTGCGTTAGGGTTGCTATGAACAAAACTACAAATTTCTGGAAGAATAACACTGATAATCGAGGAAGAAATCTTCGGACCTTTAAACTCATTTATAAGTTTTTCGCAAGTAGTGTTACTCATCATGAGTTCTTGAAGCGAAAGGTCCAATGAAATCTTAAAGAAATTAAACAAAAAAATCAACTTTTCTGATTCATATATTTTCTAATTTTTTAAAATTTCAATGTATTGAAGAATTCTCTATTCTTGTACGAGCTCATAACTTTCAGGCTGTTTAAAAATAATACAAACACATAAACAATGCATCAGGATTAATTTTAAAACCACTTCACTGAATCGTATTATTTTTATTCAAAAAGTATTAATTAATCGAGTCGTATTAAGTTATTAGTTTATATAGTTCAACTTAGCGCTCAATTTTTCTATTAATATCCTGAATAAATACAGATAAGAAAAGCAATCTATGAACCAACCTAATTACGTTTGTTGATGTCGATTATTTGTGCAACTGCATTGTGATTTAAATGAAGAAGAAAAAATACCAATCCTAAACAAATTTGTGCCTAATAACTTTTGTAACAAATTTCTTATTGAGCAATACCTATAATACCTTAAATAATCTGTTTTGTTGATGAACCTTATATTAGCTAAGGTTATAAAATGCTGTAAAATAATAAGGCATTCATTAAGTGCGTATAAGTGGAGTCTAATAGAGAATAATGAACAATATAAAAGCTCTTTTGAGAATCGTTATAACAATCTCTCATTAAAGAATGTAATAAAGTTGATTGGTTCTTACTTTCCTTTTGTTTTTCTCATCATTTTCCTAACTAAATATGTTTCCATTTAAAAAAAAACAACAAAAAAAACCTGTTTTAACATTAAATTCGCCATCAAAATGTCGTATTATTTTACATCCGCTTGTTGTAAGTCTATTTGTAAACTTGAATTCAAAATAATTAGAAAAATCCTGGACCGATTAACGTGCTGCCTAGATTTTCTATTTTTACCTCTAATCTTGTAACATTTTTATGTAATAAGATTAGAACAAATAGCTCTTCTGTAAAAACAATGGATTCTCACCTTAATCTTTTTAAACCTTTTAAGTTATCTATATTTAAAAACTTGGTAGTAATCTGCCATGTTATTGTTCGTATTTGTTGTTGCGTAATCTGCTTATTTAAATTGCTATCCGAATAAGAATATTCGTTCGGCCCATAAAAACATGTCACACGACGTATACAAGCATGTATTTGGCATTTGTATATATATATATATATATATATATATATATATATATATATATATATATATATATATATATATATATATATATATATAAATTGTTGCGAGTGTTAGTTTAATAGTAAAGAATTAACTTGAGTATTTGGAAAAAGGCAAACTATCCCCCTACCTTCTAAAAAACAAAAATAGTTTTAATTTTTCACAAAATTATATATATTTTTAAATCAGGGGCTAACATGGAATGGAGTGGAAGGTTCACTTGCTCCTTCATGATTTTCAACAAGTTTTTTGATTCTTGAACAAACAGCAATTTTTGCCATTAAAAATTTTTTTAAATCTATAACTCAAATTTGACAATCGCGGGGCAAGAAATATTTTGTATTCCGTTTTTGTTTCCCATTTTAAACGTTAGAAAAAAGTTTTTGATTTTTTTCTAAAAGTAAAAATTACTTAAAATTATAGCTTTACTTTTTAAAGAAATAATAACTTATGCTTTAAATAATTTATATTTAAACAAATTATTTATTAAAAAATAATGATAAAATGATAAAATATATTTTAAAAGTAATCATTACTTACTAAAATTGATAACTCATTTTCTCCCAACGTTTAAAATGGTAGATAGAACAAAATAATTCCAACCTCGCGAAATATTAATTTAGAAATCACTTATCTTTATTATTTTGTTTCTGTTTTTTCTGTTTCGAGTATAAAGTGGTTATAAAGAACTACTTTTGTCTTCGTGTTTCATCCCTTGAACCACTATTATTTGAACAACCTCGCATCACATGTACCAGAGTTAGATAGAATTTGGTTCTATAAATACCCTTTTTAAAGGGTCCGTTGATTTCATACCATACAAAACTAATTTTAAATTGATAAACAACGCCTATTTGATTTTATTATTATTTCAAAAAATCTTATTTCTACAATATTAAAAGTAATATATTTATTTTTATGAACACAATTTTTTTTTTTTTTTTCTTTAAACTTTACTGAAAGTTATTTTTATCAAAAGTGTCCCAAAATTTCTGTTTTCATCATTTTCAAGCAGCCATTTTTCTTAAGAAAAATTGTTTTTAACTGGTTGACGAAGTATACGAGCTTTCTTAAAAACATGAGCAGGTTATTTCTCCAAACGCCGTTTAAAGTAAACATCATCGGCGGATCTTGGATTATTTTTATTAAGTCCAAAATTTCTTTAATTCTCTTATTTTCGCGAGAAGCTTTGATTGGCTGTTGAAGAGTTATTGAAATATTCCAGTTAGTCTTACGAAGAAAATGATTTTATTAAATTTCGAATTATCTTACCCTTGCAAACTGATATTAAAAAGTCATCTGAAAACCGAGGGAAAAGCTTTCTCCAAAAAAAAGGGCACTAGTACACCATAGCTGGATGCGCCCCTCACAATTTAACTTAATTCATTTAAAGAAATTTTTTAAACTTTTTAAGTGAAAAAAATTCTTTTATGAACTTCATACTATTAATTGTGCCCTCAAAGTAAATTATTTTTCAAAAATAATACAAAAACATATCACGAAACCTTTGAAAAAGGAAAATCTAATGAGACCTCTCTAATGAGAGTGAGGGGGAGCGGGGGGAACCCATATATTTAATGTTTTAGCATTTAAACTGTTTATCATGTGAAAGCCGTTCAGGTTTGCTTATGAAAAGGTAAAAACTATCGTAAACTTTTTTTTACTACACAAAAAAACTAAAATACGGTTTCATAAATGGATTTTGAAGCTCATTGTTTTCTCTGAAATATTTCTCCAGGACATTTTTGAAACATTTTTATAAAACACGTTGAAATGAAATCTATTAGATAAAATACCGCCAACTTTAAGGTGTAATTTATTACACTTGCTCCCGCATAATTAATATTCGATCAAGCGATTTCAAAATAATATGAAAGGTCATACTTTACCTGAAAGTTACTGTTTTTCCATTATACTGAGCAAGCATTTAATATGTAAAAAGATGTTTGCTGAAGATTTATTAAAACTATTACATAATATTGGTACGCATGCGTAAACCAAAATGCGCTATTTGGACAAACGCGCATTAAGGAGTTTTGTTTTAGCTGTTTGTTGTAGAATTACTTAAGGAATTTAAAAGCTACCAGAAAGGCAAATATGATATTTAAATGAATGAATTATTGTTAATGGTTAAAACTTTAATATTCTCTTTAATTTTTCTCTTCAGCCTACGCATTCTTTGCTGTTTTTAAATAACTAATTTGTATTGCTGATTAATAACAATATTTTATTAATCAACTTTTTCGCATTAATAACCATATGTTTAGAATTAATGTTAAATTCTTTGTTCCAATGCATATTGTGCTGACGCGCTCTTTTTAAGAGTGCGCATGCGTACTCTTTTATACAACCATGTGAATCATTTAATCATAAAGTCAAACGGTACAACAAAGTTCTAAAAGTTGCGCTGTTCTTTATAAGCGTTTACATCAAGTAAATTAATTTATAGCGATTTAAAAACTATTTAAATACGAGTGTTTTATCACAAAAATCAGTACAAAAAATAGCAAATGTGTTTTAACCCATATGAACAAAACAAAAAATCACAAATAAAACGAAAAATCCAAGTTTTTGTCATAAAAATTTACTTACGGGTGGCGACTCGATTAACCAGGCTTCTTTAAAATAGGTCCTCAATAGGATTTTTCTTACGTTATCGCCTCAGTTATCCAGTGTTAAAAAATGAGGCGCAAAAAAAAAAAGGCAACAAAAACAAAGTAATTTTATTTTTACCCGTTATGAAAAGATACAAACTTCTTAAAATCGAAGAAAGTCAAAAATCCTATTAATTATTATCGATAAAATAAAAAAAAAAAGAGGAAAAATTAGTGAGCGCAAAGCTACTCATTATGGTATAGTGATGAATTGACAGCTACTAGCGTTTTTGTGACAGCGATGCGCGTTTTGTTTCGTACCATTCCTTAAAGTCTTCGCGTAAATTCTTTTGTATAGTCAACATTAAAAAAGATTCTGCAGTCCGTAAATTAGTGCGAAAGCAGCAGCCCGTTGTAGTTAGTTCAGTGAAGTGCATAATGTCAACGTTTTTTTTTTACTAACGCCCTTCGTCTATACGCCGATACCATATTCTGGTTTAAGTAGGACTGCAGATTGGCTGAAACTTTTTGTAGATTTGTAAAAACGAAAAGACGTTTAAAACACGATGCTAAACACGTGTTTATAGGATGCTAGTACAGGTTCTGCTGGAATATGAGACTCACCTTAAACGTTTTAACAAAACGCAAAACGCAACTCAGACACATTTTATAACGTTTCATGCTTGCGAACTTGAAAACGAACTTGAACAAAAAAAACTTGTTTTTTGTCTACTTACTGGTTGACGAAACTGTAGCGCAAAAGGTAAAGATCAAGTGATTAAAATTTAAGACTTTAGTTCTGCTTATATGCATTTGAAATAGAAAAATACTATGACGTTTTTCTAGGAACATAGGCTGAGTTTAAGAAGAAATAAAAATTGGTTTTAATGCAACTTCCTTATAGTAATTAGTTGTAAAAGCGTTGGTAGAATTTTTAAAAATTCCTAAATAATTAATTTCATCTAATTTCTATTCGTTATTTATAAATGTCGTGTTCTTAAAAGTATTTTTTTTTAAAATTTTCTCATGAAATTTTAAACAAAACTCGGTGACAACAGACAAAAAAGAACAATAGACGAACAAACATCAACGATAAAAAGTAAAGTTAACTGAAGTCATCAGATTCGAAAAACGAATCAAATAGTTTTATGTAACAGTTTTAGCATTGATTTTAAGTGCTAAACTAGACTTTTATAAGTTTATAAAAAAAAAAAAAAACTACTCCGTGTTTTACGTTATAAACAGCGAGAACTAATAAAACTTTTAAACCGTTTGCATTCAAATAAAATTCACAAAAACCAACCGTTAAGTTTATCTTGCAATCTTCAATTCGTCGTACAAAAGAAGCTCCAAAAATTTTTTTAGCTCTTGAAAAAAAACAAGTAAAAAAACAGAAAAAACTGATGATGAGAACATGTACTTAAACAAAACCGATGTAAAATGTAAGTTAAGCTACTGACATTTATCAAGTGGTACATATTTTTCAAGATAAGTAGAAAGTACTTGAAAAATCTTTATTAGTTTTTGCATGTTTGTTTGGATAACAAACTCGAATTTAAAATTAGCATATAAAAATAAATCAAAATAAAATTGTAGTCAAAACTCAAAAATATTGTTAAGGTGGGGCGAATTGTTATTGATTGCGTTTTTTGTTGAAATGTATTTTACTGCAAAAATTAATATACTATAAAAATGAGCAAATGCAGTTATACGATCTATAGCAGTTATACGAGCATATTAAAAATTATTGTTTTTGCATTTAGTAAATGCTTTTCACGAGAGGTTTTACGAAATAAAACTTTGGGGGCGTATACACGTTATTCAATTGTTTTAAATAACTAAATGTTGATATTGGAAACAACAACAACATGATTGTGCAACGGGTAATTTTAATAATTATTGGGATTTTCTAAATAATCTTGTGTAACTTTTTTTTTCGGTTATTGGAAACTGCTAATAGTCACTAATATATGATTGGTACAAATTGTTATCTGAGTAACAGTGCAATAAGGATTTATTGAAGAAGTTCTATTTTCACTCACTGGTAAATATCTATCAAAATTACGGATCTTCTGAAATTTTTCCAAAAAAAAAAAAAAAAAAAAGGTATCACTCTTTTTGATATCAAAAACACGACTGACCCATAAATCATCAATCGTTGGGGGAGGGGATGGGACTCAAATCATTTTGAAGGGGTTGAAGGCTTCCTCTCCCAAGGCCTCGGATTAAAATGCCATTGAAACATAAAATAAAGTTGCTGTTAAATTGTAACGAGCCGAAAGCAATTCTTGAAGAAAAGTTTATAAGAAAAAAGTAAAAAGAAAAAACGAAAATCAAAGTAAAATGCCGCGTATGTAGAAATCCATGAAAAGCAATTCTAACCTAAAATTGAAGAAGAATAAAAACCCACCGTAACCTTAATATTCGTCATTTTTTCAATAACATTAGCGCTGTTACTTCAAGTGTTGTAACAAATTGATATGGTTTTCACGCTTGCTATGATTAAATTTAAAATAGGATGTCGAATGGGACTTTAATGCACACTTAATAGTAAATTTTAGAAACATATATTTATTATTGGACATCTCTCATACATATACACACACATAAATACACACACATACATACATACATACATACATACATACATACATACATACATACATACATACATACATACATACATACATACATACATACATACATACATACATACATACATACATACATACATACATACATACATACATACATACATACATACATACATACATACATACATACATACATACATACATACATACATACATACATACATACATACATACATACATACATACATACATACATACATACATACATACATACATACATACATACATACATACATACATACATACATACATACATACATACATACATACATACATACATACATACATACATACATACATACATACATACATACATACATATATGTATGTATGTATGTATTGATACTTTCTAAACGGAACTGAGAAGTTTGATCAAAGAAAATCTGTTAAAAATGTAAATCACAGAATCCTTTGAAGAATAACACTTGTCTTCATTTTTTTCAAAAGTAAATTATGAGCGTCATATTATTATTGATATTATCATTGATAGGCCAACAAATTAAAAGCTCACAGTGATCTTTTATATTTATTTTTTGCTACTTTGTTTTTATGTGAGTTTGAAATTCTTGTTTATTTGAAAGAGAGCTCTTGTACGCGACAAGAGTTGTTTTTCAAATAAAATATTAAAAATTTTAATATGGACGCCATAAGCATTAACATCAAGCTTCCTTCTTCGAACTTAAGTATGAGAAAAATATATAAAAAAGATTGAAAAGTCCCTAAACAAAGTAACATTGAACAATTAATTTCACAAATACCTTACTGAATACAAAGATTTCTATAATTATGTATTTTCAGTAACTAACAATAAATTTAAAAGTCTTATCTACAAAGTTTGTATTTTGTAAATAACTTGTAATACTTTATTAATAGAGTAGTTTTGTCTAGTGACTTTGACTCAAGTTTTATTACTTATTGTTATCATTTCTTTAATTGCTTATCATTTTTTATCTTTTTTTATTGAATAAAATTTTCTTCTAACTTTGGCATGAAACAAACAACTTTTATTGATTTTTATTATTGAGATTTTTCAGGAGAGCTCTTCTTTATTTAGAGCTCTCTACGCCACATTTTTGATGGCTCGATAAAGAACACACTCAACTTGTCAAGTTGTCATAAAAAAAAATATTTAGCTTACAGCTGGCGACGCATGGAAAAGATTTCCGAAAATTTTCAAAAGATTAATGACAATAGAAAATTCATTCACAGACCCCCTACAAAACTTCGGGGGACAATTGTAACCCTACTTTTTTACAAATGAATTTTTGAATTTTGAATAAATTGATAAGCTCTGAATTAAAAAGAAGTTTCCTCACTTAAAAAGCGTGGTTTATCTCTCTAAGAATTTTTGTGATGCAATTTTTTTAATAGCCAACAATTGTAAATAAAAGATTTTAAAATAACCAGTTTGTTTCCATAGTAACAGCTAGTTTTACTTCCATAAAAAGTAATCTTTTGAGTTTTTAGAAAACAACGTCCGAAGTATAAAAGCTTTGACTGATAGGTCATTATGCTTATTTATTTTAATCTTTCTTATCAAATAATTTTTTCTCCTAATTCTGGTCCCTTTTTTTTTCTTTAAAAAAAAAAAAAAAAATACTAAAAAGCTTAAATAACAAAACTTATAATTTCTTTGTTTATTTAAATTAAAAGTTTGCTTGAACCTTTTAAATAAAAAAAAAAAAAAAAAAAAAAAAAAAAAAAATTCAAATGTGTTGGAGTTAATAATCAACAAAATTGGATATTTTTAAAAAGTTTTATGTGATAGAATACTTCAATATTTACGGGAATATCTAAGGGAATATTTACAGGAAGATTACATAGCATTTTAAAGTATTAAAAGATATTTTAATATTACCAAATATATGTAATAAATACCAGCAAAATAAATAACGAAACAAACCTCAACATTATAAATTTTGAATTGATCGGTTTCATGAAAGATAAAATTTTAAAATTAGCCCCGGTTAATTTACTACTCAAGCGATTGGTGGGCCCTGGTTCTTACTAAAAATTCATTTTTCGCAGATCAGCCAGGGAGAGATGGTGTCTTCTGTGAAACAATCTGATGTTTCTGTGATGGTGTGGAGCTAGCTTGACGACGTATTTGGTAATATTCTCAAAATTAATAGAATAACGAAGAAAGATAGGTAGTAATATAGGTTTTAAATTTTAATAACTGTAACAACTTTTGTCGTTTATAAAACTATTATTTACTTCCATAAATATTCTTTAAATATTGCTAAATAAATAAATATGGGGGGAATGATACGTTTCAGCAATATTATGCACACCTATTTTTAAAACAATAGCAGTAGCCAGTAAAAGGCGGAAGTTCTTTTTAACTATAATTTCTATACAATTTATATAAAAATAAGAAATTACTATAAGTAAAGTTTTTTGTTAAAGAACTGAACTCGATATTTAACAAAGATAATTTAATTTAAAGAAATGTAAATTATCAAATGAAAAATCAAATGTTTTTTTGGGCCTTGTTTTGTATTTGCCCTTGTTTTGTATTGCAGCTTAGCAGCAATGAGGCATAAATAATTAATCTTCGTCATCTTACTAAGGGAATAGCATACTATGCTTTCTATCACCTCATAATTTACATTGATTTTTATGTTTTGAATAAAGAAACTTTTTTATCGTCTTTCTTACGGATTTCTGACTTAATCGGTTCTTCTAAAAACACTTGTTTGGATATTGTTATGAGCACCCATTTATTAGCATTTAAAATGAAAACAATTTTTATTTTTAGTTTTTTTTTTTCTATTTGAAAAATTGGTCCAATGCCGCTAGACAAAAATTAACTCCATATCATAATTTAACTGTTAAATGCGAATATTAAATACTAATGTTAAATTTTAACATTCGCATATATCCTCCGTTTTAGTTAAAAAGTTTTAATTATTGACTGTAATTTTATTTGCTTTTTACAAGCGATTGAATAGTTTTTGTTAAGTACGATTATTTACAAATAACTGTGCTTAAAAAAAGCTTTAAGCAAATAGCTTACTTTTAACAAACAGCCCGTTTTAAAAATTAGTTATTTTATAGTTTTAGTTTACTAAAGCTTCGTTCTTCTTCGTTCAAAAAAAATTTGTTCAAAATACAAATGTTGGAAAAATTAGGTGTTATGATTGTTAATTAAGAAAGCTAATACACCACCGAGTATTTAATTATGTTCCATCTCCTCCTAATCTGAAAGTCTAGTATTTAATCACTGTACACTTTCATCATATTCAACTTGTGATGGTTTTAGAATCAAAGAAACTGAAAAGAAATAAAAAAAATTGATGAAACACTTATTTTAGACAAAACAGGGAGAAAAACTTTAGTTTTGAAACAGCGATCTAGATCTTCCTGGTACTCTTCCCCAGTACTCTTTTTATCTAGTAAACATTTTCTTTTCAAGATACTCGTTTGTGCTACAAACATTGTGATGAACTTATCAAACCAGAATTAGGCTCGATGGCTTCGTTACCACGTTTGCAAGAAAAAATTCAACTTCTTGTTTTAAAGTGCTCTTGTTTTAAAGTGCTTGTTTTAAAATGCTTCATCACTACGCATTTTTTCAACATTGATTTGTTGAGCAGCATACTCGATATTAATTTGATTTTACAGTATATAGTACTCAAAATTGCACTTTTTTTAGGTCGTTTATCTAAGTAACTATATAAAATTAGTTATTTTATAAATTTAGTTAATTAGATTTTTCCACTCAAGTTAGCTTACAATTTTTTCCCGACACTTTTCTGAACTATTTTCTTGTCATTTGTAATATTTTGAATCTCGAAAAAAAAAGATTCTTTTTTATTTTTACCAATGATTTTGAAGAAGAAATTTTGTTATTCCAATCGCTTTCTTGCGTTTCTTAATAAAATAAAAAATAAAGTTAAGATTTCCCCTGTTGCCCCCGTGAACTCGGAGCTATGATGCTCATAGGCTCCGAGTTCACGGGGGCAACAGGGGCAGTGGAGTTCTGGGACAAAACTTTTTTTGAGCATAAAGTGAGCATGAAATTTTAAATTGCGTGATAAGGTGCAATTAAAAATTTTTGTGTAATTGTTTAATTTTTCTTTCATTTTGTCTTTGTTGAAAATCTTCGTGTTCTTTTTTGTATAGTTGTATATTTTGTAATATTTCATTGAATTTCCAGTTGTGGTGAATGACGTTTTTTCATTTTGTCTGTGATGAAGAAGACGTGAGTGACCATTCTGTTTAATTGAGGATTAAATTTTTGAATGGAAATAGTTTTTCGTGAGAAGGTGCAACAACTCATTGTTTTTAAATGTGCCAAGAATTTCTTTAAAATTAAATTTAAAAAGGGGATGCTTGAAAATGGGGAGTTGGGTCCGAGAAGCAATCCGGAGCCGACAGATTCGTATCCTTTTCCGCTTTTTACATCTCTGACTGAACTTCCTTTCACCCATGGTGTCAAAAACAGTCCGTCATCTCTCAGAGTTTTCATTTTCATTCCGTTTCCATTTCTTTTGACGTAAACGACGCCTCTTCCTGAAATTTTATCAATCACAGTGGACCCAATCGAAGAGGCAGCGCCGCCGAGCAAACCAGTGGCAAGTACTGGAGCTGCTCGCGCTGCAAGCATGCCGATTAAAGGCAAAAGAGCTCCAAGAAATCCTCCTTTCACTTTCGAATTGTATTCCACCTGAGTTTTGCTCATTTTAATGGTCACTCCAACTCCTTGACGGAAAGCGTTCGCAATTTTTTGATGTTGTCTTTCCGTTACAAACAAAACGTCTTTTCCGTTAAAATCGTCTTTTGAAAGCCTGATGCTCACTGGCTTTCCTTCCATCATGGATTTTTTTATTTTGTCGGCCTGTCTCTAAGACACATTCACTTTAACACTGAAATATCTGCTTATTTTTTTTAGCGTAGGAAAAATATTTTCACTTCTCGAATGTGATATCGGATCGTGATGTCTTCCCCTCGAAATTCGATTAAATTTCCGTTTTGATCGATGATGCGAGTGATCATCGAGGAAATTTCTCTCAATTTGGCAGGAAGATAAACCAAATGGCTAGGTCTTTCAATGATTTTAAAACCTGGACCAACATCGGGGTAAAAGGAGTAAATGCAATTTAGTTGGGAACCATTGATGTACGCCAATCAAATGGCGTTGTTGACAATTCTGATCGTGTTGACGCTAGAAATTCTGACAATGTCATCGGACTCGTATTCAGAATTGGAATCCAACTGTCTTTTCGTAAATCTCAAAACTGACGCGATGCTGTTTTCCACGTTCAAGTCCATTAAATAATTCAAACCGAGTTTGATGGTTGATTTTGAAGTATTTTGATTGGATCCGATTTTGATGTTTTCCGGTTAGTAGCTGATTTTATTTCTAGCGACGTAGCTTGCACTTTGTGACGCGTAACTTTTTATCGTGTTTGAGACGGACTTTTGCAAGTAATTGTTAATGTCGATGATGTCGTAACTCCCTTCTGGAATGACGATGTTTTCCCAATTGACTCCATTGTTCATGCTGTACCTGAAAGAATTGTTTTTGCTGGTGATGTTTGGAAAGCTGTTGTAAGTCTCCAGACCGAGAAAAGCCATTTCATAATTTTTCCCTTTTTCAAAAACGAGTTTTTCCAAAAAATTAGTTGTCATCACGTTGGAATTTCCATCCACGTCGATGATTATGCCTGACATTTTTTAATACGCGCCATTTTTTTAAATTGTCTTTTTTGGAAAGAGACAATTTAAAAAAATGGCGCGTATTAAAAAATGCGGTGATTGACTTGTCCTCCAAAAAGGATCATGGATATTTTCCATGATCCTTTTTGGAGGACATAAAAAATAAAATTGGTGTTTTCTCTGATGGTTTGCCTGGGAGCATGAAATAAATTTGAGCCAGGTAAAAGCAGTCCACGTTGGAATGCCTTCCTCGGATGTAGTATTTTTCGCACTTTTTTTGTTTGGTCAATTGAAAATTGTCAAAGATCATCAAATTGTTTTTGGTTGAATCGAGATCTTCAGGTTCAGGCACGTCGTCAGCTGTTTCGAAAAACTGACATGTCATCTATGTCGACATATTTTTTTGAAAGGTCTTCAATGACACATTCAGGTTTTAAATTCAATTTTTCGATTTCACTTTGTACCTTAAACAAATCGAGAATAACTCCATTTGGCAACTTCCTCTCGAACGAACTTTTCAGTATTTTGTACTCTGGCTGGAAAAGAGATTTCCCAAAAACTTGCAAATGGTTGTAATCCAGCCATCCAGGTCTTAGCAGCAAATTCAGAAGCAAAATTGTTTTTCCACGACCTGACTTTCCGATGATGATCCCTCGAATGCTTCTAGGCAAAAGCTCGTTGTTGTTCCTTTACACTGATCCACCCACGTACAAAGTCACCGACGCCAACGTGAAGAAATTCAAGGAACTTTTTACGAACAGGAAATGCAAAAGACAAATCAAGACATATTCAGAACTGAAAAAGTGCTTCGCAAAACAAAGAACAAATCATTGGTCGAATGGAAAGGATATCCAGACTCGTTCAACTCGTGAGTGGATCATAAAGAATTTTTGATCTGTTTGCAAAAAATGATTTAAAACAAAGAACAAATCATTGGTCGAATGGAAAGGATATCCAGACTCGTTCAACTCGTGAGTGGATCATAAAGAATTTTTGATCTGTTTGCAAAAAATGATTTAAAACAAAGAACAAATCATTGGTCGAATGGAAAGGATATCCAGACTCGTTCAACTCGTGAGTGGATCATAAAGAATTTTTGATCTGTTTGCAAAAAAATGATTTAAATAAATTTCTTTTTCTTGATAAAAAAGATGAATTTTGTCACGAAAATTTTTACGAGAACAAATTATCGGTCGGAGAAATTTATTCAGCAACAAAACCAATTCAGTACCAAAAGATTCCACTGTTTTATGATTACCCCTCTGGAAAAGGTCCTGTCGTTTTGAGGACTCCCGTTTTGTTTTCGCTGGGCGTTTTTGAAAGTCGCAGTTTTGAAACGAAAGAACTGAATGGATATTCCATGTCCTTTCTTGGTTTTAACGAAAAAAATGGAATGAACGAAGAAGAAAGAAAATTCATCGAGGTGACTGAAAAAATATCAAAATTTCTTTGTAAACAATTCAAGGAAATGATGCCAACTTTGAGAAAAGGAGGAAGAACGAAAAAAATCATAACGGAAGATTTGTCCATTTTGAAAAACAAATCTGAAAATCCAAACGCAACTCCCATTTTTTTGGGAAAGTTATTCACAAAGAAAAATTGGAAAAAACATTGAAGTGACTTCTTCGTTTTTCAAAAAGAAAACAAAAGACGAAAAGTGCGTCAATGAAAATAAAATGCTAGTGAAAGCAAATCCTTTTGAATACATTCAACAAAAGTGCTTCGCCATCGCCTCTTTGAAAATTGAAGGTGTTTTTATCGGAGCGCAGATCGAGTCCATTCAGGTTAAACTTTCAGAAGTCGTCATCACAAAAAATGCGCCTTCTTTTCAAAGCGTTATGGGTGACAATTTGGATTTGGGAGAAGTGGAATCTGATTTTGAGTTGTGAAATCACGTAAAATTCATGAAAATAAAATGATTTAAAAAATTTTCTTTTCATATAAAAATCCACCCTCCTCACAAGTTGTTTAAAAACAGCGCATCAGCAGAAGTCCATAGTTTGGATTTCCATTGGGGCCATTTGGAAGAAAGAATTAAAGAGTTGGAACAAAAAAATCCGAAAAACATTGTGGTAAAAAAAAAGTAGGATTACCCAACCTATTTCAACGTCAACGGACAGCACGAGATTTTTGCTCAAAAAGACATTAAATTTGTGGCTCTCTCGCACACAAAGATATCGCTGTCAGTCGGACTGAAATTAGACAAAGGCATTACAGTCGTCACTTTGATGAACAAAATCAGCGATCAATTGAATTACAGAAAAAACGATGTTGTTATTTCAGAATCTGTGGATGATTCATCATGGATGTTCACAATTACACCAATCAGGACGTCACCGTTAAAAAAGGCGAGAAACTTTGTAAAATCAATCACATCAATTCGAATTAAAAAAATTCATGACTTGGTTAAAAAGATGGAAATATTAAAAAACACAGATAAAATTTACCCAGTTCTTCCAACAGCAACGTCGGATGAAGGACACATTTATCGACTTCCAAAAATCAATGAGATCCAAAAAGAAATTGAATTGGAAAAGGAGAAAAAGATGGCGCTTAGCAAAAAGTATCATCGAGCTGGTAAAATTATTCGTTTCACAGATGATGGATTACAAGCAGCGTGTCTTGCTCTTGGCGTTGTTGGAACTGGGTTTTTGTCAACCATTGCCGCCGCTCCCGTGGCGATTGCGTGCGAGAGCGTCGCTTTGGGAGCAGGTTTTTTATCGATCGTCGGAGGACAAGTCAACAAAAAACTGATGCTGAAGGCTGAAAAGCACGAGAAATTGAAAGTTCTTTCAGAGTCAAAATTGAACACCATCAGCAACCACATTTCAAAAGCTTTAATGGATGGTGTGGTGAGCGATTCCGAGTACGAATTTATTTTGAACGAGCGTCAAAAGTTCAGGTCCCAGGAAAACGAAATCAGAACAAAGATCAAAACAAGCATTGATGAAATCACAAAAGAGTCCTTGATAAACGAAGGAAGGAATGAAGCGGTAAAAGCATTCAACCACATGTTTTAAAAAAAATTGATTTTTTAACTCAACAAAAAACATGAACGAGTTTGTGTTTTTTGTTTAAGATTTTTTTCTCCGTATTTTAAAAATGTCTTTTTGGAAAATACAAGACCCGAAAAAAAGGGATGAGATTGTTAAAAATATCATGACGAACAGAGAAAAGCTTTATCAAGAGAGCATCAACAGCAACATCTCAAATGCAAATTATTAGGCTGATTTGAGAAAGTTTTACAAACCGCTCATCGAGAGCAATGAAAGGGTGAAAAAAGAGCTGAAGAGCATCGTGGAAAGAGTGGTTAAAAGCAGCCCATTGGCTTTAACTTATCCAGAAAGTGAGACGTCTTTTCAAAGTTTCAAGAGTGTTGAAAGTTCAAAGCCGATTGAAATAATGAATTTGGAAAGAATGAATTTGGGAAGAACCGCGACTTCTTATTTGATGAATTATGCGATGAAAAAAGAAAAGTGTGACAGAGTGTTTGGAACTCATGCAAAAGATGGAAAAATGTAAATTGACAAAGAAGAAATTGTCATCGATGAAAACGACGTCATTGTTGGTGGAGAAAGGTATGTGGGAACAATAAGTCTTTGGGAGTTGATTTCAAGGTCCAAACCTGATAAAAACAAGTACAAGGATGAAGACCTTGAAAGTTACGAAAAAATCCTTATGAGCACTCGTGCGAATGAATCTGATGCAAATCCGAACAGACCAAAAGCTTCGAGAAGTGACAAATATGTCACAATCATTGCACCCATTTGGAACAGAAACAAAATTAAATTAAAGGGAAAAAAAGATCACGTAGTGATTATACTTCCGAGCGATCCGAATGCGCTTGCGCAAAGACTTGACTTGAGCATCGCCGCAGGGCATGCTGGAAATGTCGCATCGCGAAACGAAGCTGTCGCGATTTGTGACGAGCTTTTGAGGCTAGGAGAAATTAACAAAGAGGAATACAAGTCGATTCAAAAATACATTGATTCGCAATAAACCAAGGGATTTAAAAAATATTTTCTCATTTTAAAAATGCTCATTGTAAATAACAGAAGATATGTAAAAAAGCACGTCGTCGGTGAGGAAGGAATCGTGGACACGATTAAAATTTTTTTGAGAAGAATGGCGGCTTCAAACGCGTCGAGATCGTCTCTTCATTTGTTAAAAAAGGCGGCAACAAGCGAAATTGGGAGGGAGGCGATCACAGCAGCCAAGTCTGCCGGAAAAGAATTGGCCTCTTCCGCCATATTGACAGCCAAAGACGTCGCCATCGACAAAGGCAAGAAAGCGATTGAGAGGGTGTACGCAAAAACAGGGACGGTGAATCCAAACCAATTGGTCAACACGATTGTGAACGAAGCGGCAAAGACAGATCAGTATGTGCCTATTAATCCGATGGAAGAGCTGCATAAAAAATTGTTTGGTTCGTCAATTCAAGGCAAAAAGGAAAATGACGAAAAAGAATGCAGACAGAATTCAAGACCTCGTCAAAATGAAGAGTGGACTTTTGATTGCGTAAAAAACGAACTAAATTTTTTTATTTTTCATATAAAAAAATGATAAACACCGACAGATTAAGAGTTGACGAAATTCCAGAGTTTGAAAATGGAATTGAAAAAATTGATTTTTTCGAGTACCTTCCAACAAATCTCGAAATTCTTCAGGCGCAATCACTTTTGAGATTGATTGTCAGTCTGTGGAGACAGTTCCGTCAGAGGCCTACATCCTCATCGAAGGAGTTCTGAAAAAAAATGGCGGAACTGCTTACACAGCAACAGACAGCATTGCCTTGGTGAACAACGCCATAATGTATTTGTTCAGCGATATCAATTATGACTTATCAAGACAACAAGTGGAAAGAGTCATGTATCCAGGTCAAGAAACAACCATGCTTGGAATTTTGAAATACCCTTATGGATTTCAGCTTTCAGATGGGCTGAAGCAAATGTGGTACAAAAACACTTCAAACACCACTGGAAATTCAAGGTTAAACGTAAGACGAGATCACTTGTTTGCAGACACCACATCCATTGGAGCTTTTTCATTTAGAATTCCTTTGAAACACATTTTTGGTTTTTGTGAAAATTATGACAAAGTTCTTTATGGATTCAGGCACACCATCACCTTTACAAAGAAAGAATATGACGACGCCATTTATAGAGCTGGAACTGTTGCTGCAGGAATGATCGATTTTAAAAAATTCAGGCTTTTTATGCCTCGCGTTGAACTGGATATTTCGAGGAAGAACGATTTCACGAGTTTAATGGCGAAAAGGATTTCCATTCCAGTGGCATATAAGTCAAAAAAAGTCAAAAGGCAGGCCATTCCAGCCGGTCTTACAGAATTCAACTGGACGTTAGGAAGAATCACGGACAAAAGCGTTCCGAGATTTATCATATTCGGAATTCAGATGAACAGACTTTCGAGTCAAACTGCAAATCCATCAATATTTGACCATTGCGATGTCAACAATTTTTTCGTGACCGTTAATGGAGTTAAGTATCCAAATTACAATTACGACTTGAATTTTGGAGAAAAGAAAATTACCATGGCTCATTATGACGCGTTCTTGTTTGACGAAAAATACTATGGAACAAACGAGCTTGTTTGTCAATCTGGTTTGTCTCTGCTTGAATATAAAAATTTGTATCCATTGTTCTTTGTTGACATCAGCAAGCAAAAAGAAAGAGTTGTTTCGGAAACGGCTGAATTGGTTGTGAACATTAAATTCCGAACAACAACGCCAGAGAACATCGTCATATTCGCAGTGGTCATTTCCGACAGACTGATGAAATTTGTTTCAGACGGAACAAACATGAATGTTGTTTATTAAAGCCTTTCGGCCAACATGAATAAATCTTGAAAAAAATGAATTAAACAAAATTTTTTTCTTTTCAAAATAAAAACACGAGGTTCACAAAAAATCATCTGAAAGAATTGCTGAGAGAAAATGGAGTCACCAAAACTTCAAACAATTTGATGACGTTGATGATGATTGCGGTTGAGAACAATCTGATCAGCAAAGATTTGCTTTTGTAAGGTGCAAAAGAAGACAGACCTGTAGGTCGACCAAAAAAAGAGGGAAAGAGTGAAAAGGTGAAGACGAAAAAAGTGAAGACCGAAAAGGTGAAAAAACCGATCGACCCAAAGTACGAGCGACTTGGTTTGATTCGAAAAAACCTGTGACTGTGAAAACGATAAACATCGAAACTGGAGAGGTGATTGAATACAAATCCCTTTACAAAGCGATGAAAAAAGCGGGACACGGATGGAGATACTTGGAGCGTCGAGATGGAAAAGTGGACAATGGAATCAAGATTAAAATTTTTAATTCTGAAAAACTTGAAAACCGCAAAAACGACAAAGTCTAAAAAACATTGAAAAAACGTCAAAAAAATTTTTTTACATGAAAAAAGTTAAAAAATTAAAAAAACACGAAAAATTGATTTTGAGTTAAATAAATTTCTTGTCATAATAAAAATGGAAAATAAAACTGTTAGAGAATTGCGAGAAATCGTCATTGACCGAGCAATAAAAGGTTATTACAAGATGCGAAAGGCAGAACTCGTTGAAGCAATGAAAAACACGAGACCAATCATCGGAATGCAACCAATTGGTCAAAGACCGGTTCTTGCTCCGCGACTGGTTCCTGCGCCGCGCTCGATTGCTCAAAGTCCCGTTTCGAGACCGGTTCCTGCTCCGCGTCCTGTCATCGCGCCGCCTCAAATAGCTCATAAACCGGCCATCGCGCCGAAACCGTCCACAATTCCACCGAGACCTGTCATCGCGCCGAGTCAATCAATCATGTGGAAACCAGCTCTTTTTCCAAAACCGGTCCAGTTGCAAAGTCCTGTCATCGCGACGAGATCTGTTCCAGAGCCATTAAGTCACCTCATTGACGCTCCTGTTCCAGATTCGTCTCCTGCGTTAACTCCTGGACTATTTTCAAGGTTGACGACGGCTGTGAAAAATGTGGTTGCCAACAGCTTTAACAGCGTGCTTGCGTCCATTGATCCGGCAACTGATTTGGGAGAACTTTACGACAGAGCAAAAGAAGAAATCCTGGAAAACATGACCAAGTACAACAAGATGGGTTCAAATTGCAGAGTGTCTGCCATTTTGAGGATGGACATCAACTTGATTGATAACAATCCAATCAGCGCGAGGTCGTACATTCCTCTCAACGATTTTCTGGCGAGCAAAAAAGCAATCATCAACATGGTCAACGAAGACAACGAATGTTTCAAATGGTGCGTCGCCAAGGCGTTGAGCATGAAAGAAAAACACGGTGAAAGAGTTGACAAAGACTTGATTGAAAAATCGAAAGAGTTGAATTGGCAAGGGTTTGAATTTGCAGTCAAACTAGATCAAATCAAAAAATTTGAAAAAAACAATCCAGGCATAACCGTGAATGATTTTGGATGTGAAAAAATGTCCGTTTATCCTTTAAAAATATCCAAATGTTTGAACAGAAAACATGAAATAGATTTGCTTCTCATTTCAGACGAAAAAACAAATCATTATTGTCTGATCAAAAGTCTAAGTCGATTGATTTCCTCACAAGCATCCACACATCACGGCAAAAAATATTTTTGCAGAAATTGCTTGCAGGGAATGAACAGCGAGGAAGATCTTTCCAAACATTCAACTTATTGCAAAGAGCACAGCTCGGTCCGAATAAAGAATAATAAAAGGGCGATAGAATAATAAAAGGTCGATGAGAGTTCCGTTTGTCGTTTACGCAGACTTTGAAAGTTTCATCACACTGATCAACACTTGCATCCCTAACCCCAACTAGTCTTACACTAAACAGTACCAAAAACACACTCCGAGTTCGTTCTGCTATTTTATAAAATTTTTTGACGAAACCGTTTATAAAAAAAAACCGGTGACGTTCACGGCAACAAGCGAAACAGACGACGTTGCAAAAGTATTTGTGGAGATGCTTGAAAAGGACATCGAGGAAATTTGCGAAATGACAAAGTTCAAAAAAAAGATGGTCATGACTTGCGAAGATAAAAAAAATTTCAATTCTTCGAAAGTGTGTCACATTTGCGAGGAAAGTCTCGGAAATGACAAAGTGCGCGACCACTGCCATTTGACTGGAAAGTATCGAGGAGCCGCACACAACACTTGCAACACAAAATACAAAATTCCAAAATTCTTCCCTGTTGTGTTTCACAATTTGTCAGGTTATGACAGCCACTTGTTCATCAAAAAATTGTCCGATGGAAAATTAAGCTGCATCCCAAACAACGAGGAAAAGTACATCAGTTTTACCAAAGAAGTCAAAGTGGGAAAATTTGAAAAAGAGGGAAAGGTTGTTGAAATTAAAAAATAGTTGAGATTTATCGACAGTTTCAAATTCATGGCTTCCAGTTTGGACAATTTGTCCAAAAATCTGACAAAAGACTAGTGCAAAAACATTGCCAAATATCACTCCGGAAAAAAATTGGATTTGCTGCTCAGAAAAGGCGTTTGGATGGACTCGATTGGATGGACTCGATCGAAAAGTTTTCTGAAACGTAATTGCCTCCAAAAGAGTTGTTTTTCTCCAAACTGAACGACGATGAAATAAGCGACGAAAATTATTCGCACGCCAAAACGGTTTGGGACGAGTTTTACTGCAAAACGTTCAGGGATTACGACGACTTGTACAACGTGTCGGACGTTTTAATTCTGGCTGATGTCTTTGAAAATTTCAGAGACGTTTGCGTGAAAAATTACAAGCTCAATCCCGCTTGGTACTACACATCCCCCGGATTGGCTTGGGACGCCGCTCTCAAAATGACCAAAATCAATTTGGAACTCCTGAGCGATTTCGACATGACGCTGATGATCAAAAAGGGAATCCGAGGAGGAATCAGCATGATTTCGAACAGACTTGGAACCTCAAACAATAAATACATGGGAGATTCGTTTGACCCAAACAAAGAGTCAACCTTCATCCAGTACTTGGACGCCAACAACCTGTACGGATGGGCCATGAGCAACCTCTTGAGCAACCTCCATGGAAACCTCTTTCCACTCACGGTTTCGAATGGATGACTGAAAACGAGCTTTCCGATTGGAAATCTTTGCCGTGCATTTTGGAAGTCGATTTGGATTACCCTGAAAGTCTACACGACGAGCACAACGATTATCCTCTGGCTCCGGAAAGAATGACCATTGAAAAAGTGGACAAACTCGTTCCAAATTTGAACGACAAAAAGAATTACGTCCTTCACAGAGAAAACCTGAAATTGTATGAACGATTGGGAATGAAAACTGCAAAAGTGCATAGAGGAATCAAATTTGAGGAACGGGATTGGTTGAAAGAGTACATTGACCTCAACACCGGTTTGAGAACAAAAGCCACAAACAACTTTGAGAAGGATTTTTTTCAAGCTGATGAACAATTCGGTCTTTGGAAAAACCATGGAAAACATTGAAAAGCGAGTGGACGTGAGACTTGTGACGAAAAGGGAAGAACCCGCTAAATTGTCGTCCAAACCCAACTACGATCGACACACGATTTTCGATGAAAACTTGATCGCCGTTCACATGAAAAGAACAAAACTAGTTTACAACAAACCAATTTATTTGGGAATGTGCATCTTGGATTAAAGCAAGACTTTGATGTTTGAATTCCACTACGGCTACATCAGAAAAAAAATACTCCGACAAAGCAAAGTTGTTAATGACGGACACGGACTCGTTAATTTATGAAATCAAAACAGACGATTTTTACAAAGACGTTGCTGAGGATGTGGAGACCAAATTCGACACAAGCGAATTTGACAAAGACCATCCCGCCATTCAAAGCGTCGGGTTTAAGGTTGGCGCAAACAAAAAGGTTATTGGCATGTTCAAAGACGAAACCTCTGGAAAACAGATTGAAGAATTTGTCGGCCTACGGTCGAAATTGTACTATTACAAAATCCATAAAAAAGAACACAAAAAATGCAAAGGGGTGAAAAAAAATGTGGTTCAAAAATACATCACTCACGACGATTAAAAAACTGCTTGAAAAGCAAAAAAGAAAAGGTAAGTAAAATGAGCGTGATCAGATCCCATTTACACGAGATTTACACAGAAGAAATTAACAAAGTCGCACTCAGCGCCGACGACGACAAAAGAATCATTTTGGAAGATGGAATTCGCGCGTTGGCTTATGGCCATTACAAAAACAGATCTTAAAAATTTAACAAAATAAAAAAATGAGCAACAAAAGAATCAATGTGGAAGGAATTGTTTTGCCAAACGAGGCTTTGACAAATTTTCAATTGATAAAGGCGGCAAAAAAACAGAAATTAAAAAACTTTAGGGGAGTTTTTGTCAGAAACCAATTGCCAAAAACGCCAAGGAAAAAAGAATGTGGAATTGTCAACACGGGGGGACTCGAGCACGGACGGGTTTCATTGGGGGTGTTGGCGCAAAGACGGGGATGAAAAATTCAGCTTTGACTCTTACGCCCAACCCCCTCTTATCGAGCTCGTTGAATATTTGAAAAACCCCGTCTTTTACAACAGCGATAGGGTCCAATTTGGAAACACGTCTTATTGTGGTCACTTGTGTCTTTACGTCTTGAAAAAATGTGAAGAGGGAAACAGCTTTCAAGACGTCGTCAACAACCTTTGGTGATCGCAATCGAATTTAAAAAATTTTGTCCATTTAAAAATGATTGATAAATTCAACAGAAGCGAATTCAGCGTTTATTTTGACAATCTTTCAACAGATCTATCCAGCAACGTTTTTATTAAAACGGACGAATCCAGCACCATCACTGCAGACATTGGTTTCAATTCGAACAAAATCATCAACCTAGCAGAACCAACCAACTCGCACAACGCCGCAACAAAAAATTATGTGGACACGCATTCGTCGGGAGGAACTGCCACGGTGATTGGAGCTGCGGACTTGGATATAAATTTTCACAAAGCGATTAATTTGAATGAACCAAATTGATCGCCTTTTGAAACAAAAAATTACGTGGAAGTCAGCTCGAGCATGCGCATCAAAACAGACAGGTCGGTACGATCATGGGAGACTTGGATTTTAATTCTCCCAAATTGCTCAACGTCTCTGATCCGACCAATTTAAAAGACGCCGCTACAAAAAGCTACGTCGACACTAAAGTGGCTTACGCCAATATCGTTTACTCAGACATTAACATGACGTCGCACAAATTGACTAATCTGGCCGAGCCCACTTTATCCTCAGATTCAGCCACAAAAAATTATGTGGACACGCATGCTTCAGGCGGAACTTCAGTGGGAACAACGGACCTGGATTTAAATTCCCACAAGTTGATGAATGTGCTCGACCCTTCAAACTTGCAAGACGGGGCGACGAAAAGTTACGTTGACGTTTCGTCACAAAAATCCAACTTTTTAGGACTTGTTCCAAAGTCAAGCTTTTCATCCTTGGGGTTAAAGTCGCAAGTTGTAGCAGGATCGACCACCGCACCAGTCTTTAGCTACATAGACGGTCCTGGAGTTCTAAGAAGATTATGGTTAGTTTTTTATGGAACCGGACCAAACGTTCCTGGACAAGTCTTCATTCGGATATTGGCAGACGGAGAAATTAGAGTGGGAAATTATTCAACAACCACTGAAGGAATAAGAACGGACACCACTGCCCTTGCTTGCGATTTGCTCTTTCCCCCTCTCGGCAGACCGTTTTACGCCAACTCTTTACAAGGGTGCAACGTTTTCAGCACCACTTCCTTGGGAGGATATTTTACCGTCGACTTACCGTTTACAACAAACTTGGCCATCCATTTGGTCAATAATAATGCTGCGGCAATCACCTACTGGATTCAACCATTTATTTCCACATTCACCACCATCCCTCCTCTTCTCTCCTCCGTTAAATTGTACTCGAGGACGTTCAGATACTTAAACACAACTTACGGAAACGAATATGTTTTGCTGAACACCACAGGAAAAGGAAATGGCGTTTTTCTGAAATAACGGGTGATTACTAAAAATCTGGACAAAACTAAAAATTAAATAACTTTTAATCTAGAAGACCTATTTTATTGTTTTAAAAAGAATAAAATAGCAAATTTATTCTAATTTTAATAAAAACGTTTATCTTAATTCAACAAGACCTTGTCTTCTTATTGTGTCGAGTCTTCTGCTAGTAGACTCTACCAAGCGTTGTACCAGCTCTTTGTCGAATTTCTTAAAACAGTAAATTATTCTAGAGCGTAGTTGATCCAAATTCTCTGCCTGCCAACCATTTTTGTAAACATCTCCTTTGATACAAGACCAAAAATCCTCAATACAACGACATTCAGGCATATTTGGAGGGTTTTCACTTTTTGTTACAAACTTTATACCATTTTCATTCAAAAACTTAACAGCTTTGTTTGAGTAATGGGCACTTGCTAGATCAGGCCAGAATATGTATTTGGTATTTTTTGGAAGCTGTTTGATGTGTGGTAATAGTTTTTTAGTCAAACATTCATCAACATAAATATACTGGTTAATAGCTGTTCCAGACTGTACAATGTATGGAGTTGATAGGCCAAAAGGCGAAATGACCACGTAAACCAATAATTTTTCTTCAAATTTCTTTTTTTCTTTGAATTTAACATTGTTTGGTGTTAATTCGATGTTACTTGAATAGAAATTATCATTACCATTAATTTGGCTGTTTGAGAGAGTAAAATAAGACTCGTCATCAAGAACCCAAATAAAATCTTTATAATTTTTATAAAGTTGACCACACAAACGTCGGTTTTTTGCTCTCTAGCTCTCAGTTCGACTTGGAATCTTCATATGTTTTCTTTTTTTTTATTGATGTTTTGGTTTTCAATGTCTTAGAAATAAGTGACTGAGAACATTTGAACTTTTTTGAAGCTATACGCTAAGAAATGCCACATTTATGGTCAAAAAGCTTGGTAAGTTGACTGATGGCGCGCTTAGTCATTATTTTCGTCTTTCTACCACTACCAGTTTGCCTTTCAAATGGTTTATCTTCTTCTACACGTTTAATAATTCCATATATAGTCGATCTTGATAAGTTTTTTGCTTCAAAATGAGAAACAGTGAATGATTTAGGTTTATCTGAATTTTCTTGATAAAACTGGTACACACGTTTTCTCTGGAGCTCTTCGTTTGACGTCATTTTTAATACTAAATTTAAAATACTTATATAAAAGTTAATATATATTTCAAAAGAAGAATAAATTTGCAACATTTTAAAAATTGTTTGAAAAAATGAGTATTAGTTGCATATAGAAATATGATGCAAGCAATTTTGTTCAGATTTTTAGTAATCACCCGTTACATCAGGGCGCACATCATCGGCGCCTCTGGAAACTGGTGGGAGTCCAGAGTCAAAATGTACGACGCCAATTTGCCTCCTGGCAATGACACTGTCTTCAGCCCCTGGACATCTTACAATGCAAACAACTACAATACTTTCCCTGGGTACGACGGCGACAGCAAGTGCATCTTTTCCTCGTCTGAACTGAAAGATTTTTACTTGTCCTCTTGGAATGGATCAAACATAACCTCTTTTAACAACAAATCGACAGGACTGCTGTATCAGTCCACCGCCTCCATTGGTTCCACCACAATTACCTTTTACAGAAATTTTGCAGAGGCGGACTCCATGCCCAGCATCGCAGCTGGCAGAAGACTCGTCGTCACGCTCAACTCTGGCAACGCGCAAGTCGGCCAATCCGGAAGCTATTACCTTCTTCTCGGACAGGTTTATTATTACGCCTAATTCTCAAGCATCCCCTTTTTAAATTTAATTTTAAAGAAATTCTTGGCACATTTAAAAACAATGAGTTGTTGCACCTTCTCACGAAAAACTATTTCCATTCAAAAATTTAATCCTCAATTAAACAGAATGGTCACTCACGTCTTCTTCATCACAGACAAAATGAAAAAGCGTCATTCACCACAACCTGATTGGAAATTCAATGAAATATTAAAAAATATACAACTATAAAAAAGAACACGAAGATTTTCAACAAAGACAAAAATTTTTAATTGCATCTTATCACGCAATTTAAAATTTCATGCTCACTTTATGCTCAAAAAAAGTTTTGTCCCAGAACTCCCAATTCCTAGTAGTGACAAAATTTTACGTTTTATCTCTAGTTCCATCAACGATGGATTTGTCATGTATGGTCAGGGTAGTCTCAAGGGTATTGGGACCCGTAGGCTAATTTGAAATTGAAAAAATATATTTTTTTACAAAATTCTTAAAAGTAAAACAAAACCGTAAATAAACAGTAATTACACATGTGACTTTTTATGTTTTATTACTTAAAAACTAGTTAACAATATAATCAGTGTTAATGTCAATAAGAACATCAGATTAAACTGACATAAGGACAATCAGTTTAATCTTTCTTATAACATGCTTGGACGGAGCTCATTTTTAATAAGCTTTTGTCTTGAAACTGATAAATTCACCAGATTGCCAAGCTCCATATTCCTGCTCTTCCAACTAATCATTGTCTTTATCCAATACTTTCATGTTAACCTGATCTGTAGTTGGTGGAACTGGAATAGACATATGTTCATCATGTGATATTGGTGCAATAGAAGGATACCATTTGGGTATTGCAAATGGTATCCATTTCTTGATGCTTCTTAACCATCCTTCCAATGATGATTCGCAACTGCCGAAGATCACACGAGGAGCCCAAAAATTATTTTGGTCCCCAATAGACACCTCAAAATAAATACTTCTCGTAAATACTTTGTATCCATTAAAATTTCACATTTTACCTGAACAGGTCTAATATAAAATCCACAAACGTAGCAGAAGCTGTTTCCTAGTAATTTACAATATTTAGAAGTCATTATAGTAAGTAATTTAATATCAAAAACAAAACAAAAAAAAGAAAAGTTTTAAAAGATCTTTTTAAACAACTTTCTCCTCATTCGTGGTCACTTTCTTTACCAATAAATTCTTTCCAAATAGGTCTTAAATTTTTTCCTTAGTTCGTTACAGTATCAGTTGGCTTTTTCTGCATAATTTTGATATAACATAATGCTAAGCGGAAAATTTTTATACTTGTCTCCGAAGTAAATTTTAGAAAAATCGAGCCAAAAAAAAAAAAAAATGTAAAAGGTTATACAATGTGAAAGAACACTAATTTCTCTTTAAAACTAAAACCAATAACTGATATTTGTACTTTAATCGTTATTATCAATCAAAATTTATGAAGAATCAAAACACCGATATGTAGTTGGTTACTCTTTAATAGTTATACGCTTTCTTTACTTCAATTTTTAGCCCATCAATTTACATGTGATGTAATAAAAGTGGTTGTGGAACTTCTAGTTAATACTATTTCTCAGACTACCCTCTACTCTCCAGCTAGTAAGAAATAATGAAGACAATTATTAAAGAGGACTACTGGAATATATCAGTTATCGAAGCATGAAAACATTAGTTTTGGCAATTATTTGCAGTTGATAAACGCTACGCCAAATTTTGAGCCCGGTTCCTTTAGGAAAGATAAGAAAATCATAGAAACTAACGGGTGTAAAATACAAGAAACAACTTTGTTAGGGAATTTTTCACACAAAAAATTAAGAAACTTGTAGTTAAAAAAAGGAATAGTAATAAATTAATATGTAATATAATTCATAGCCGCTAATGCTAGTCTGAAAAAATTGCAAACTGGAGAAAAGTTTTTTTCGTTCTCAAACTTGCTCTTAAGAAATTTTATTAGTAGCATCTTGATGATCATCACTTGAGAGATTACGACAATTTATTTACAACAGACAAAAAATAATTTACAAAACATATATTATAATACCCAATCTATCCTACAATTAAGAAAAAAATCGTTTAAAATAAATGCGATTAATGAAATAAACTTTGACGACGTGGGTTTTCGGGATCCTCTAATCGAGAGTAAACGTGACGCTTTAATTGTGCATACGAAAACATCCCACGTAAAAAAATCAGCCAACCTAAAGAATTATTACTCAAAATGATTTCATTATTCTACGGATGACTAGTATAAAAATATATTTGGGAAGGGAACAATCATCTTACCACAGAGAACAAACAGATACATGAGCCATGGACTGTCATCAAAGTATTCTCTAGACCACTCAGTGTGCTAAAGGAAAATATACTAAGATCTAATAAATAAATGAACAGTTTAACACAGTTGTGCATTTAATTATGAACTTATTTTGTAGTTATTTTATTTTTACTTTATATATATAGTTATTTTATAGATAAGCGTTATCTTTTTTAATTTAAACAAAAACAGAAGAAGATAAATGACTAATTTTAAATAATCTTAGTAGAGTTTTTATCACTTATCTATATATATTGCTTTTATCTTTAAATTCTTTGTGTTAAAGTAATTGGATTTTAACAGGTGTTAATTACTGAGATTATACAAATCTGCATATATTTATAGACAGAAGTGGAAAATGAAAATTCCGGAAAAATGACTTAAGATTGATTTCTGAAAATTTGAAATGCAAAACTTTACTATAAATATGACCTAAATCCAAAAAATTGTCCACACAAATAAGAGCCAAAGAGTTATCAAGACTGGTAGGCTGCCTAAGAAAAGGAAAAACCCTACAGTTGGCAACAGTAAACTTGCTAGTAAATTTAATAGCAAGCTTAAAGATATTCGTATTAGTAGGGAAACAGAAGGAGTTTAGATAAAAAAAAAAAAAAGGAAATCGGTTCATGTAAAGAAGCTAGAAAGCTTTTGCTCAAAACCATGGATAAAAGTCACGGATAGGCACAAAAGGCGAAAATAGTGTAGGGAAAGACTTCACTGGACCATAGGTGATTGAAGCAAAGTCATATTCAGTGATGAAAATTGAGTTTTTCAATCGATAATCAAAAGTTATGGTAAAAATAATGAGCTTTGAACAATATGTGAGTTGATTCGTTATACCAAGGTTTTAAGATGGAAAAGGCTTAACTGGGATTTAAGTTTGTATTTCCCACAAGGGCACTGGAAGTTGCAAAGTGCATACAGACTGATTTGATTAATTTACCTACAAAGACACCCTTGAAAATTAGGTTTTATCATCTGTTGAACTTTTTTATGATGAAAGTCAAGCATGGGAAGTCCAGTAGGACAGAGGCTACAGCTCATGCGCATTTTCAGTCCAAGACTGGTTTAAAGAGTAGAAAATCAATTCCTTACCATGGTGCGCTAGATCTTGAAACCTAAACCTGATTGGGAACATTTGGTCATATATGGATGCCAAAAAGATACCAATCAAGATAACATCCTTGGAGCATCTTAAACAAGAGTCTGAAAATCTGAAAGAATTCTGTATGATGTTAATCGAAAAAGGCCAAAACAAGTTAGAGCCTGTTATGTTGCCAAAGGTGGCTACTTCAAAAACTGATTTGGGATTCATCTATAAAAATATGAAGCTTTATTTAGTACTTAAATGTAATTCAAGTTTTTTTTCTTTCCATTTTTTATTTCATTTTTATGTTTCTATTAAATTAGCGATTTTTCTATTAGAAATACAAAAATTAAAAACATTACTTTTACTTTTTTTATGAAAAACACAACCTTATCTAATTAAAAAAAATTAAATTCGTCTATAAATGTACACAACAATACAGTAAACTAAGTTAAAGCTGTATTGAAAACTAAGACTAAATTACAGCAGTGTTGATATCTCCTGGCGGCTATGTAATATTATGCCGAAAGGGCATCTTTTTTGGGAGGCGAAACCATTTACGGCCGCCTTCCAAACATTTTTGGCAACAACAAATTATTCTGGTTTCCGCCTCCTAATTGGCGGGCGCCAGAATATTTTTTGGAGACAATGCTTTAGAGGGCGCTGCCGTTTGGTAGGCGGTCGCCGCCAGAAGAAATTTTGGAGCCAAAAAGATCTAAGGCAATTTACAGAGTTGTTGCCTTCTGCCAGAAGAAATAAAGATAAAAGGTGAAATTTTTATTAAAAAAAAAAAAAATTTTCAACATTTGTTTTTAAATTAACTAGCGTTATAAAAAAAGAATTAGATGCAATAATTGAACATTTGATAATTGCCAAATTCGAAAAATATAATGAGAAATTTAAAACATGTAATTATTTAACTGCTCGTTATAATTTTATGCCAAACTTTGATTATTTAAAAATCTTTTGATTTTGACAGTGTGTGGTTTTTTTACTTTTGGATTTAACATGAAGCTACATAATTAAAAACTATTAAATAAAAAAACATTTGAGTCTTTAATAGAACTTAAACTCATCCAATTAAAATGAGTTTAAGCTCTTTTGAAGAAATTATCCAAATACGCAGAACTTCATATTGATTTTCCAAAGTACTTTTACACATAAGTCATTCTTCAGTTACCGTCAACCGGGGTTGATTTTGGCCAATATTTGTGATTTTGTTTCCCTGCGAATTATTTCTTTTGTTATTGTGCTTAGTTCTTTTAAAATATTTAATGCCTAATGTAATTTTTTCTGATTTACTAATTGCAAGCAAACAAGAAAATAATTTGCAGGAAAGCAAAATCATAAGTAGTGGCCAATGTCCTCTCAGTTCACAGTAATTCACGTTCATGCTAAGATTTTCCTAAAAAGTAGATTTTTCGCATTCATGTTTCGTATCTTAATGAGTACGAACTTCGAACTATGAAACTTTCTAGAGACAATTTTTTTTTTATGTTTTAATACCAAATAGATTTTATCATAACGGAAGTTGAAACAAGTAAACATATCTCTAACGGTTTTCCAATTTTCTTAAGCTCTTCAATCTTATTTGCTGTTTTCACAAGGAATGACCCATTTATTGATCATGAAGACCATAAAAAAATACTTTAATAAAGTCTAATATACAGGAGGAAAAAAGCAGATTTATGATGTCTTTTGTCTTGACAAAGATATTTGCCTTCATGTGAGAGAAAAGTCTGTAAAAAAAAATTAGATTTTTTTTCTTTCGGAAAATCAGAAAAATCTGAAAATAATTTTATGCTACACCCTGGACTTAAGTTTTATATGATCAAACCAAAGTACTCTTTTTAAGTTTCATTCATCATTTTATTTCTTTTTTTATTTTATATTTATCATAAAATCATAACTATGTTTTAATAAAAATATTTGTTATTTATAATTAAAAAATAATTCATTAGATATTATTTTCTAATTCAATTGTAAAAACACTTAAAACAAAAAAACAAAAACATTATCAGTAAGATTAAAGGATAAACTATCTGTTTATTCTGTATATAAACTATTTATTGTTTGGTTTTTTTTTGTTAATGAATAAAAACAAATAAAGAACATTTCTATATTATTTATTTGAAGTAAATCAAAACATATGTAGACATACAAAGATAAATTATTCCAGAAAAAAAAAAATTATAATACCTCACATATCTTATGTCATTTTGTTTCAACTCAACAAGACATTTCACAGAATTAATTATATCTGTTAAACACATTTCACAGAATAAATCATATCTGTTAAACTTATTTTTCAAAAATAACAAATTATAGATAAATATAAACTTGTCACACAAAATATTTTGCTACTTAAATTGCATAAAGAGTTCTATTTTAACAAACTTTAAAAAATTTGATTCAATTTAAAAGATTACTATAGAAGTTTGCACTTTATTTGTCATGAACAGAAAAACCAATCATCAATGCTTAACATAAATATACTTTTAGTTATTTAGGTTTTACCAATTGTTTTAATAATAGTTTAGCTAATATTTAGACTTCTAAAAACTTTTGAAAAATAAGGTAGATAAATATTCAATACATTACACAAAAAGATTATATGAATATCAAAAAAGCATTCTTAACTTTAAATTCAATTTAATGCATTCAAAAATGTAGATTCACAAACTATGAATGCAGTTTAAACTTGACACTACATCCTTAACTTTATTCTAAAATTAAATAAACTTAAGAAACAATAATTTATTCTTTACTTATGTTTCAAGCATAAGCAATATAAAAATACAAATATTACCTGACATAAATACATACCTTTACAATAAATGCCCACTTGACTAAGGATAAACCAAACCCAGAAACAGCACCATATTGGGCAGACATTGAGTTTGAAAAACAATATCCAGCCAAAAATCCAATCCAGTTAAAAACAAATGCAACTAAAAAAGAAAAACTTCTAAAATAAGATATGAGTTTTTTTTCACTCATGCATAACTGAACAAGCAAACATTCTTACGTAAAAAGCACAGAATGAATCCAAGATCACTTCCGACCACTTCATCTCCATCATCTGTATAAAATTTATACACATATTTATTTAATTCCTAAAATTTTCATGACCTAATATTTAGTGATAATTAACTTATCTTTTTTGCTTTGTCAAATTTGTCTAACAAATGTGATAAAACTTGCTTTTTGCACAGTATTTATTTTATTTTTTTGATTTTTAGGTATTTATTAGGAAAACAAAGATTATTTGACTATTTTAATATATTTGAACAGTAGTGACTGAATTTTTACATTTTTGTGTTCTAATAGTGGTGTTTAAAAGTTTAAATGTAAGCATTAAATTTTAAAAAACTAGTTGAAAGAAAGTTACTAATTTTTTAAATTTTATTTTTTAAATTTGCTTATTTTACTTTTCCAACTTGTTTATTTTTTTAAATTAGAAAACCAAATACACTTTTATTGAAGAAACAAAATCATAAATAAAAAAGAAAAAAATTTTTATTGATTATAAAAAAATGCACATTTTTGTGCATTCGCATCAAGTTTGTTTCTTTAAAAGAATGTTTTTAATATTTTGCATGTCCACATTTGGCTAGAATGCAAGTACGAACTCTTCTCAACAAAGTACCAACCAATTTATTAAAAATCGTTTCTGTAACTTTTTACCACCACTTTTTTTTTTCTCAATACTTTTCATAAAACATTCTTTTGACTGTCTTAATTGATTTTTGATTTATAGTTTCAAAGTTTCTTTCATCACTCCTACTAACTTTCTTGCGTTGTTGTATGATCCAGTTTTTATATTCTTTGCTTTGCTTTAATCTCCATTTTTTATCAAAAGATTTTAGAAGTGGTTTTTAGCAACAGAGTAAACAGCTATTTTTTTAATCTATTTTAGTAGTACTTAATGAAATAGATTCATTTCTGGAAATTTCTTTAAAACAGGCTCTACTATTAATTCTTACATCTCTAAAAATTACTCTATTTTTATGAGTAATAGTTGCTAAAGGCCTACAGGATCTTGGTTCTTCTAGAGACTCTCCAGTTAAAAATTCTATTTAGTTGTTCTGACACATTTTTCTAAAATTCCAACTAATTCTGCAATTTTTATATTGCTTTTAGTTCCTTTATTTAAGCAAGCTATAATCTCCTTCCTCATTTCTCTAGAAACAGCTTCTCCTTCACTTTTTTTTAAGAGCTTTATTTTAATTATTAAAAAATTTAATTATTCAATTAAATAAATATCATATCATATTTATAGTATTTTATAGATAGATTAAAAAATAACATTGAAGCGCTGAAAATAAAAATTTCTTTAAAAATAACAAAATTCTTTTAAAATCGTAATATGTTTAAACTTTTGAAAACACCAACTGACAGGTAACTTATGTACTTAATTTTAACTCTTTGAAAGGTGAAAAAATTTTTACTTTATCAATAAGAAATCTTATCAATTATAATCTTATTTGAAGAAAAAAATCAAAAAATTTATGTTATATGTGAAGTGTTGAATATTTTAATTATTCATATATAATTTTTTTCTGAACTAAAGTTAAAATGTCAAAGAAATCTATAAAAAAAAGATGTACCACTGTATTACATCGGTACATCTTGTTTTTACAGATTTCTGACAACAAGAAAACCAAGTTGTGGCTGATAGATCAATGTTATTGTTGTTATCTCAACCAAACTAACGTAAAAGAAGGAGGTTATGGCATTTTTCTATTACAAAGAGAACACTAAGTAATAATTAATATAGGCAAACTTTAACTTATGTAATATTTGTGTGCAGTAGTGATGAAAGTGTGTATCTAACTATTTTTTAGGTTTAAAAATCCAAAAATTATGACAAAAAAACCACAACCCAAAGCTTCTAAATGAAAATTCAATTTCAAAAAAGGTATATCTTGAGATGCTTCAGAAGAAATTTCAACAAAAACTTATGATTTCCTTTTGGTGAGTGCTTATCATAAAAAAACCAACATTCTAAATTTATGAACATCTCCATAGCAACAACCATTTAATTATAGTGAGCACATCACCATTAATAATATTTTGACTTAATCTTTTATATTTTAACATTAATAGGTTTTAAAATATAAATAAAATCACCTCTTCTATAAAATCAACACTTTAAATGAAAAACAAATAAAAATCTTAGAAATAATATAAATAATACATAATTAGTATTATTCTGTGATCACCATCGGATCAATGGCTGAAAGAATTGATTCTAAAATATTTTCCTGTGGTTCTATATGAAGCAAACTCATAAATACAAAAAAACTGCGAGAGCTTTACTTTTTAAATCTGATTTATTTTTATTGAAAGTTTCATAAAAATTAACCCAAAAAATGTAAAAAATTACAAAAATAAACCATGCAAATTAAGAAATGATTAAAAGTAATAAAATCAAAATCTAATAAGAAATAACAGTCTTAAACAGTTTGATAAAAAATATAGTTCTCTGGTCTAAAATTTGCCTAGCTGTCTATAATGCTTTGGTTCTCAATCTCACTGATGTCATCCTATGACAGTTGGAATATTTATTAACAACAAGTTTGTTGATGGAAACCAACACATCATTTCTTGAAAGCCAATAATGACCTTGACAGTTAAAATGGATGCATTAATATTACTTAGAAGGTTTTATTTTCAACATTGATTTCCTCAATCAGTCTGTTTCATGGAATGTTATCATATATCAAACATACAAACACTCTGAAGTTCTAACCCTAACCATAACATACCTAATAATGTCATCACTTTGAAGCTTGTTCAAAAAAATATTTTAAAAAGTTTTTAAAATTTGTGTTACCAGTTGCAAGTAATAATAGTCAGAATGTTATCATATATCAAACGTACAAAAACTCTGAAGTTCGTATTTATTGACAGGCATTCTTTTACAATCTTATAAGTTTGGAAGTTAAAAACAAAGGAATATTCTAATTATTCAGAAACAACTTTAGTTTCAAACTTTAAATTATCATGTTTGACATCTTAGATATGTAGTAAAAACTAATTCTTATGATTTCATTTTGGCCAAAATCAAAGATTGTAGATGCTGTAAATATATAGTTGCTTATTGATCTATTAAAGTTACTCTTTTTACAGTCCCATCAGAGGGTGATTTACTGTGATTTGTTGCAAAGAAGGGCTAAGTACATTTTATAGCAAAATCTTGTTCATGGTGGCATATTTATGAAGAGTTTGCAAATTTTATATGGGCCAACACACTTATCTGAAAAATAATGCATAGCTTCTATTTCCTGAGAAATATTGCTTTTAACATGCTCAATTGTTAACTTCATCGCATGATATTTATAAGAGATAAAACATTGAACTGCATCTGAGGATATTGTTTACTTTAAAAAATACTGCTAGATGGGATGATGCTCGAACTTTGTGTCAGTCAAAGCTGTACATTTTGTCTTGTACAACAAACTTGTAATTTTCTGAAAAATCATAGAGGACAATCACTTCAGTACTACTGAAATCATTATTTAACTTGATTAAAGAAGCATCTTAACTTTTTGCAATGCAAGAATGAACAGTTAGTTTTTGTGATTTATTTACCAGATTATGAATGAATCTACTTGTGGTTTCAGTTTCACTTACTAACTCAGATTGGTCTGTTGTCTTCCATTATTTGTAATTCATGCAGGAATCATAATACTGTCTACATACCTGATGCCCCTACTGTAGTGTACTATTTTGGATGATATGAGCAAAAGTAAGAAAAACAAGACTTTATATTTGAATAACTACTTTTAAATTTAGCATGTGGATTGTTAAACTACATTTTTTTCCCAGCCACTTGCCTTCTGTTTTTATTGTTACAATAAAGCTCAATAACTTTATCTACAATCTCTTGAGATTTCTTTTCATTTTTTTAAGGGAAAGATCAAATCCTTTTTTCTGTAGCAATTTGCATGATATCTGCACAATATAATTGATAAAAATAAACTCTTCTTAAATATATTTATTAGACCAGATTGGGACAGAGTATCAATATCTCTGAAACCAGAAGAATGTTCAAATTTGAAGTGAAGTTTCTTTTTTTTATAAATGTAAGTTTGTATACAAGAAATATTTAAATTTCTGAGATGATATAAAGTCAAAAAAAATTCTTTTGATAGATTTGACAAAGAATGACATTAACTAGGATTTTAAAATATCTTACCATTACTATTTCTCAGCCAGTAAAGCAGGACCTGAATGAATAGATGTTTAAATATTATTTACTTTGAAATTTAACTTTTATCTTAAAAAATAGAATTCAGAAACACAATTAAACTATACTTTTTGCAGCTTTAAATTTGAGATAACAATTCTATTAGGATAAAAAAAACTTTAATGTTATTATAATAATTTAAGATTTCAAAAATTTTCAAATAAAGATTGTTTAGGTAAGTGAATATTAACACTAAATGATTTACTTACAGATGGATTTTCACGAGCTTCTTCATTGGAAGCACCTTCTGACTCATTATATGTTGGAAGTTTTACAACATCAGTGTACATAGGGGGACAATCATTAATAGGATCCTCCCTCAACAATCCAGTTTCATTAGGACTTTGATATGGAGGAGGGCTTTGGGATGGTATTGCAGAAGAATTTAATGGAGGCTCTGTAGATTGCAATACCACTGGTGTGTTTCTTTGAGAAACATCCATTTTAACAACTTTATGTAAATTGCGTTAAATTTTAAGATTTTTAATTTTTTAAAAATTACAAATACACAGAAATTTAATTCAATTGAATCACTAAGCTTTACTTATATTAAGTTTAAGAAGATTTGAATGTGTAAAGAAACAGATCTTGATTTGAGAAAGAAAAAATGTTAAACCAATAAACTCTGTGCTTAAACTCATCATCACCTACTTTGTCTACATAAAATATTTTGCTAACTGTATGTTTTAATACATAAATTATCATATATTTACATTTTAATTAACTGTATGCTTTTGAAATAATCATTCTCTCTTAAATAAAAAAAAAAACTTATTGTTTTAATCATTTAAAAATCAAAAACCTGATTCCACATTTTCATGGATGATTTTAAGGCTACTTAACACTTATATCTTTAGAAAAAAAAGTGCAAAAACAAGTAGGCATGACATTCTCCATGAATTGCCCAACATACATACATACATACATACATACATACATACATACATACATACATACATACATACATACATACATACATACATACATACATACATACATACATACATACATACATACATACATACATACATACATACATACATACAAACTATGATAGCGTGCTATAGCTAATTAAGAAAACATTCAAATTTATGCTATGTATCTAAAATTGTGTTATGTTAGATAAAATCCTTTGTATTACTATAGATAAAAATAGTTGTATCTTCAGCTAGATATTTTTTCTCATATAAGTATGCTTTTTTCCAGACAGTGTCTTTGCAAATATGGCTCCATAGCCAGTTTTTTTCTAATTCGTTCGCATCTTTTTTTTGTTTTGATGATATAATATCATGCATAAGTTAACTCCGTTACCACGCGCTCAAAACGAAAGTAACACGCGTTTAAATAGGCGACTTTTTTAAAAATGGTCTGAGCTTAAAGGGAGCTACAGGCATATGGATAAAAAAGAACTGTGAAATGTTAAAGTTTTAACGTCATTAACGAATATTTCTTGATTAAAATTTTGATGGAGCTTATAAAATCATGAACAAACATTGCTTTGAAATGGCCAGTTACCGAATCGCAAATATGATAACACTACACTAACTAGTCTATTAGTAATTATTTTTAATTTTTTCTTTACATGAATTGGAGTGGAATTTATCTTTGTAAATAATACCTTGTATTCAGTTTTAAAACCCGCCGCACAGTGACTCAAAACAGCAAAAAAATGGTAATAAACCCCTCACAACTTTTCTATAAATTAAGTGCCCTTTTTTAAATAATATTAAATTGCAATAATTTTTTATTTCAAAAGTATAAATAATTGTTTCATAAAACTTTTGTTTTGTATTTTATAGTTAAAAGAAGTAAAAAAATTTGATATTATTTTCAAAGAAATCTGAAAAATGTGAGATTTTTATTTAACTAAAATAGAGTATTTTTAATTTAAATAAAAGTGTATATATTTTTTAAAGATAATCTTTTGGCTCTATATATTTCAAATTTACTCAAAAGAAAAAAAAAGTCTGATTTTTTTGTTTAAATTTAAAGACTTTTCTAAAAAAAAGGTTGCAAGAAATTGTATTTTTTCTGTTTATATATCAGCTAAAAAAATGTTCCACCGAGTTCCAAAAATATATACATTTTTTCTAGTTAATTAACATTTCTACTTTAAAATTATAAAGGGATTACTGCGGTCTCCTGCGGTATTGGAAGTTATTAAAGAAATAAAAATGTTGATAAACACTTAAAAACCTCGTTTTCCGCCATTTTTAAAAGTATTTATTTGATAAGTACAACATGTTTGAAAAAGCTTAACTGAACAACTTTAGTATTTCCTGTAATATAAAGTTAACTTAGTAATATAGTGTTATTACAGGATGTAACAATGTGACAATTGTTAAAGCCATTACAAAATAAAATTTTAAACAGTGTAAAGTAAAAAAATACATAATGTAATTTAAAATGTTTCTGATTTATTAGTTTTATTATATTGATGGTTCTTAAAAACAATAACAATGAAAAGATTAGATCTTATCCCAAAGATGATGCGTGAACTAGGAGTGGATAAATTAAGATTATGGAAGGATTTACTTAATGAAATAAAAAATACTGAAGAAGTTCGCAAAGAAAACTTAAATAAAGTAAATTATGATACATTTATACAAAAAGAAAATCGTTGGCTTCAAAGAAATCTTATGAACAATAAAAATAGTCATTTTGGTTCTGGAAGGCCCCATAAGCAATTGAGTGTTCTTGGAGAGCAAAGCAAAAGAAAAAAAAATTAAAAGAACTAGCCACTAAACATCATGAAGCTCTATTTTTAGCTTCTGCAAAAAGTGCAAATGCTGCTGGAGAAAAAAAAAAAAGCTTCTTTTTTAAAAAACAATATGTCTGATGTTTTAGAGATAGAAAAAGTTGATAAAACTTTGGATAAAACCTTTCCCATCATTATGAGTGTAGAGGAAGCTCTTGCATTAAAAATGAACACTGATCTCAGCGATAAACAATATCAAATGATCAGAAACTCAGCTCTTGTTCACAATGTACATATTTATCCTACCTTGCACGATATTTTGGTGGAAAAATTGAAATGTTATCCTGAGAATATACATTTTTCTGAAATTTCTGCAAAGTGTACTCTTCAAAGCATGTTAGATCACACTGTGAGTAGAATAACTGAAATGATTGATATGCCTAATTGTGGTCAAGGTAACGAAATATTTGGAGTTTTACATGGAAAGATTGGTTTTGATGGAGCATCAAGCCAAAGTGTTTATAAACAGAAATACTTTGAGACAAGCATCACAAGTATAGAACTTAAGAGTGAAGAAAATCTTTTTAGTACAGCTTTTGTGCCTTTATTGCTCAAAGTAAAAGATGGCGAAATTTGGAAAAATGCAAATCCTTCAAGTTGTCACTTTTGTAGACCTCTTCATCTACAATATAAAAAAGAGAGTCCAATTTTATCCAGAGAAGAAGAATCAGATCTAAAAAATCAAATAAATACCTTAAAGACGTTTTGCAAAGTTTTTGATATTGCAGGAAGAAAGGTGACCTTTAATATCAGCTATAGAGTTGATCTTACAATGTTTGATAATAAAGTAGTTAATGCACTTACAGAGACAAAATCCACTCAATCCTGCAATGTTTGCAATGCTAAACCCAACGAAATGAACAATATTGGTTTATTAAAAGCAAAAACTGAGAATGAGTCAGCCTTGGGGCTTGGAATTTCAGCTTTGCATTGCTGGATAAAATGCTTGGAATTTATTCTTCATTTGAGTTATAAAATTGAAATTAAAAAGTATAAGCCAAAAACAATTGAGGAAAAATTATCTGTAGACTTAAAAAAAAAACAGATTCAGGTACTCTTCAGAGAACGGTTAAGCTTATATGTTGACATGCCTAAAACTGGGTCTGGAAATACCAATGACGGCAATACTGCCAGAAGAGCATTTAAAAATAGTAAAGCTCTTTCTGAAATTACTAAAGTTGATTGTGATATAATTGAAAGATTGCATAATATTCTCATAACCATATCTTGTGGATATTCTATTAACATCAATGAATTAGATTTATACTGCACTGAAACAGCTAAACGTATAGTGAGTTTGTACAACTGGTATGTTATGCCTCCCACTGTACATAAACTGCTGCTTCATAGTTCTTCCATATCACATAAATTACCTTTGCCAGTCGGGGTATATTCGGAAGATGCACTGGAGAGTTTAAATAAACAGATAAGAAATTCTAGACTTAAGCACACGGCAAAAATTTCAAGGTTAAACACAATGATGAATCAGATGCACTACCTTCTAGTAAGATCAGATCCAAAAGTATCAAGCATATCTTTTAGAAAACATAAGAGCTATCGAGGAAAACCGTTACCAGATGAAGTTATTAAATTAATTGTAATGTAAATAATAAAATGAATGTAATAAATACAGTTTTTTTTTCTCTTTGTATCAACCTCCTTTAAAAACCATTTTTGTAAAAATATCAAGTAGAGTAATATATCAAGATAATGTGTTTGTCTTGAAGATTCTAAAAATTGGAAAAAAAAATTTTTGTACGCGTATAGTCACCTTAAACGCGCGTATACGCGCATAAGCGCGCGTTATACGCGTCGAAGCTACGCATAAAAAAAAATTTATTAATAAATTTGAAATCTTTGACCCAAAAATTATTATTTTGATATATAACATTATTGATTTACAATTTATGTCAAATTTTATTTAATTTTTACCGTTTTTTGATCGTTCTGAGTCACTGTGCGCCGTGAGAGGAGTGGAATTTATCTTTGTAAATAATACCTTGTATTCAGTTTTAAAACCCGTCGTGAGAGGAGGATTTCGCCCTGGGCCTCTTACTGGGTATATGGGAAAATTTTTAGGCGCTTTTTTACTAAGATCTTTGTCGATTACTACCTATTTTTTTTAAATAAAATGAAACAATATGGGTGCAGTAGGAAAATGTAGTTTAACAATACACTACTTTTTGAGAAAAACTTTTTTTTAAAAAGAACTTAATATAAAAAATATAAATCAGCTCCAATATGTTGCAAGGAACCACCTGTTCATGACGCCGAAAATTCTAGATTTCACCTTTACGATTTATTCAGTTGTGAGTCGCTCTGCACTTGACAATATTGCTCAAAGTGGACATCTCGTTTGGGTAAATACTTGCGTTCAGTTAGCAAAAAAAAAAAAAAAAAATTCAAAAGGTTTGAAAATCTTTATTTAAGAAAAAGGGAAGTGTTTTCTAAATACAAATTTTTTATTTTGTTTCTTTATCTAAGTTGTAAATAATAAATGACACCAGCTTTATTTTGTTTCTTTATCTAAGTTGTAAATAATAAATGACACCAGCTTTATTTTGTTTCTTTATCTAAGTTGTAAATAATAAATGACACCAGCTTTATTTTGTTTCTTTATCTAAGTTGTAAATAATAAATGACACCAGCTTTATTTTGTTTCTTTATCTAAGTTGTAAATAATAAATGACACCAGCTTTATTTTGTTTCTTTATCTAAGTTGTAAATAATAAATGACACCAGCTTTATTTTGTTTCTTTATCTAAGTTGTAAATAATAAATGACACCAGCTTTATTTTGTTTCTTTATCTAAGTTGTAAATAATAAATGACACCAGCTTTATTTTTTATTAAAATTGTACTCTATTTAAGAAAAATATTTTAAACTCTTGCAAACTTAAAAACCAGAACTTCGAAGAGCTTTTTTTTGGTTTTGTTAACTATTAAGAGACAGTTATGAAGTTGTATAAAATTTTACAAATATGTATTTTCTTTACTGGCGAATAGATAAATATAAATATTAGCGAATAAGAATGTTCTGAGAAAGATCTAATCAGGTATTACTTTTAAAAAATCATGACATTGTGTGAACAGTCTCGAGAACGTTTTACAAAATGTTTTCAGTCGTCAAAAATCAAGGTTCACCGATATCGTAATCATGGAAGCGGATTATTTAGTATTTTTATTTGCTCGAGTTACAATCTATGATTGTTTTAATATTTTTTGATAGTCATCTCTTACAACGCTGCTGCATTTACATCATTGAAAACAAATTATTACTTAAATTCTTACACAAAACACATTTTTCAAGATAACGAATCTTGTCAAAAAGTATTAAAGCTTGGTTTCAATAGCAAAACAAGTTATGAATTGGTTTGTCAACAGTATTGGTTTAAACTACATCGAGAACCTTTCGTTATGATGTGACAAAATTATTAACAGGCAGTCCACAAAGTTTAAAGGGTCTTAAAGACATCTAATACAAAACACTTGAGGATTAAAACTGAAACAAAAATGTCATTTTTCTTTTCTTCAATTTTAAATAAATTTTAAACAAAAACTTATCATTTTGAAGTTACATTTAAACTAAGATTAAGTTTTATGATGAACACACCTTCAAGTAATAAAAATTGACTTCAAATCTGGCAAAATATATTTATACTCATAAGTTCTTTTAGCCCTTAAAACAATTTTGGCACTTTATAACTGCAGCACCAAATTATTCAAATTGCATGTATTAATGGCATGTATCAAAGCTTAACGTGTTTATAGTTTTAATGCCAGATGACACTACAGTAATAGAATCTTTTTTATTTATTTTAATTTGTAACATTTCTTCTTTAACTACATTAAGTTTGAATAAAATTTCTGAGATGATCAGGATTTATAGTAAAGTTTTTAAAGATGATTGAGATTCATTTACACAAAAATGGAGTATACCATTATTTTAAAATATTTGATGGAATATAAAAATGCATTCATTAATGCTTGAGAGTAATGTGCATTTACTATTGAATAGTAAAGTACTTTTAGCTTATCATTTGTAAAAAAGTCTTTAGGAAAATTTTGTAGGTGGTCTGATAAATGATAATAAAAAATCATGCCATTAATAAATATTTAAAACATAATAGTAAAAAGTAAGAAGTTATGGTGTATAAAGCAATAATGAAATAACTAAATTAATTATATTAAGATCTTTTTCAAGCCCCATCAATCAATACCAAAAATGACTTTTATTCAGTCACTTATAGATGGTCAAGTGTTGATATTTTCAATATATTCAGAATATTTTAATGCAAAAAGTTTCAATTAAAATTTCATAGAAAATCTAGTAATTACTAGGGCAACGCTCTACACAGCATACTGTTTATCTTTTATGATTTGTCATTTATCAAAGGTATTGAGAAAATTTAGATTCTTTTACAAGATATAAATTTAGTTAACAATGTAATTAATAACATGAAGTATTTTAATTAGAAAAAATAAAAAAATAATGTATAATTTAAAACAAAATTTATTCATGCTAATTTTTTTGGAGTTCAATAACAAAACTTTTAACTCAAAAAATTAATTCTGCACAGAAAAACTTTGAAGATATTTTTTAAGCAATTCCAAAGACTTTCCACGATGAGAAATAGAATTTTTTATATCTTTATCCATCTCCGCATATGTTTGATCAAAACCATCTGGCTGAAAACAAGGATCCCATCCAAAAGTAGTAGAACCACGTGGTTCTACAATTTTTCCATAAGTAACACCTCTGAATAATACTATTTCATCACAAGGGCAGCCAGAAGAATAAGCAAATGTACATAATGCATAAGCACTTTTATCTTCCCAACCATTTAACATTTTATATATTCCTTCAGGTTTTAGTTTATCTAAAAACCATTTTATGTATGGACCAGGTAGACCACCAAATGCGTTAAAACATAAGCATGTATCTTCAACAACAACTGGTCCTTTTACATGTTCTGCAGCAATCTTACATTTTTGGATACTTATTTCATCAGGTTCTCCTTGATATTCTGGTAAATCAATGCTTTTAGATATGATATTCCATTGGTCATTGAGCCCAATTATTTGTGTAAATTCCTTTAGTTTATTTTCGTTACTAGTTACAAATACAAGTGTCTTATTAGATGTCATGATTCTAAATAAAATTGTAAAAATTTAAACAAACGGACTAAGGTGTGACAGGGTCTCATTTAAATAATGGCTGACAATATATAGTTAAAAACAATAATATCAATTAACTAGATGTCTAACTTCTCCAAAAATTTTGTAAGAAAAAGTGAAGCAAGTTTTTAAAGTTTTTAATGTTGTACAAATTTATTTCCCTCACAAATTTATGTGGGAAATAAATTTGTACAACATATAGAGAATAAGAATAAATGTAAAAATAATATATCAGATTATGCTATCGGAATAAAATTTATGGGTGTTGTTGTTAAGTTTATATGGGTGTTCTTTAGTTTTTTCGGGCAGACCTCTTAAGTCAATCGGCGTGCGACTCGGAAATAAATTTATTGAAGAAATATATCGATGGCTCCGCGCAAAATCGGACTATCTGCAATCTCCGCCAAAAACAAAATTGATCTATCTGCAATCTCCGCGTAAAACAAAATTGGACTATCTGCATTTTCCGCAAGCTTTATTTTTGAATCTGCATTCTCCGGGCGTTCAAAGTTTTTATCAAAAAACGTGCTTTTGAAAAAAAAAAAGCCTTATTATTATAAGTAAAATTCTTTATTCTTTTAGCTTCAATGATGCTAAGTTAAAGATGGCTTCATGTTACAAAAGGTATGGATGTTGGATTCCAAATTATTTTTACAACCGTCCTCATAGCTTAGTCAAATAGTTCTTTCTCAAAAAATAGTTATTGCTGAAAACTGATATTTTTCCATTACGATCAAAAATGGTGTTTTTGTTGGTAATAGTTGTTACAAGATACTTTGTAATATTTGGTGAAAGTATTAAAATGTTAAAATTTACCATTTAAATTGGTATAATTGATGGATTGCAATTTTATCTTGCCAAAAACCTTTCCATGCAACCTTTTCTTAAAAAGCATCTTACTTGGTTGTTGAGTGTACTATTACTACTATATATAAGTTACTTGAACTTGTATGAAGATGGTTATAGTTTATAAGCTTCACACCGCAAAATACCATGTTATTGACTGGAAGATTCAAATTGGTGTAAAACAAGGGAGGCATTTATTAAAGATTAGAGTCAGAGATCTTAAAAGGTTACAAGTGTTTGTTCTGAAGTTAATGCTAGAGAAACGCTCGCAGCCATCATATATTTATCATTCGAGCTCAAAGAAAATTCAGAAAAAATCATTTGTGTGCACGACACTCTGTGCAGCCTGATAGAAAACTTAACCAAGCAACAACTAAAGAATCTGGAATTTCAACTCTTTCATTACATTTTAAGTTGCCTGGTCCATCAAAAATGCTCATTTCAATTCCTTTTTGTTAAACAATAAAGCTTTTTAATGATTTTTTAGGCTTTCTTAAAGATTTAACAATTGCTTATGCTCACTATGAAAAAAATGATCACAGGTGTATTCAATTCTCGGAAAGAACTTTTCATTTGATGCACAGAAATCTTTTGTCCAGGTGTTACATAGTGTCAATTGCAAAGGTGAAAAATGTTATTCGACGATTTTATGTTATAATCCGCTGCACTTATGATATTTTGAATGTCCGCATTATACAAAAGCAGTACCAAAGAAATACCGTTTACTATTTGGGTTAGGCGTTCTTGAGATATATTGGCAATACTGGCTCAAATCCAAGTTATGTTAGTTTTAACGCTTTTCAATCGAGGAATCATTTTCTGCAATATGTGAAGGGAAATCATCAATGTATTTCCGAAGTCCAAAAGCAATACGATTCAAGAGAAAAGAATTCGAGGTTTCCCTTAATTGCATTTGTAGACACAAGTGGCGGATAATCGCAGATAAGTCTTTGTGGACAAAAGTGGCAGATAATCGTAAATAAGACTTTTGTAGACAAAAGTGGCAGATAATCACGGATAAGTCTTAGATAATCGCATTAAGAATAGGTAAACGTTGTGGAATTATATCAACTCTTCAATTTCGCAATTAACTGTAGAGTACTTATAGCTGAAAATAATTTTTTTACATCTGAAGTGGGAGTATAAAATTCAGTAACTTCATTTGAACTAAAATTTCGTTTCCATTCGTTTTACCTGCCTTTTGTTACACTGAGAGTTACATTTAGGTATACGGTACAATACTGAATATTTAAACGTTGTTTTCATCGTGCTTGTGAACGCATCCCGAAATATGTTTCTTAAGACAAAAGTGCTGAGTGCTAATGTATTAACTGGTGCTCTACGCTAAACCATTATTTATTTGTTCTAATGTGATATATTGTCGTTTATTTACACAGTCTAAGTATTGCTTTATGAATATTTCTGGGTTTAACGATCGGCTTCTTAAACGCAAAAACATACTTTTACTTTTTGGTGATCCATTCACGCTATTTTATCTTGATAAGATTTTCAGCGAGGATTTAATACTTCAAATCAAACTTTTAAAATCTTACTATAAAGAATACTAGTTTTTATTTTAGATAATTTTTGTTTAATACATTTATACGTTTAATTCCTTGTAATAACTTTCGCAATAAATAAACATGTTTTTAATTAGATCAAAATTGTATTTTCATTAACATTTTATTTACTCTACTATGATTACTAGTACAAGGTTTAGCTAAAGCAAATATAGTTTAAATTTTTCTTTATTTTATAATATGGTTCAATAAAAACAAAATTACATTAAGCATTTAAGTTGAATTAAACTTTCAGGGCTTTTTATGAAGATGAACTCTGCAATGGTCACACCCTCCAATTGGTATTCTTGGATCAGTAAAGTTGATTTGAAAAGAAAACAGTTTTGTGACTCCGTCAATCAAAAAAGAAATGACTGTTTAGAGCACTTTTACAGGCAGAGAAAACAAACAGTTTTTTTTGTCATCATGAGTTTTGGCAGAACTATGCTTTTTTTTGTTCAAAAAACCGAGAGAGTAAAAACAAATGCCTTTTCCCGGAAAATGACATTTTTTAAATTTTGTGTTCTAACTTGCGCGATGTAGCACTTTCCCGGAAGAAAAAAAAAACAATATGAAAACACACTTAAAATGAATGAGCTATCTTAGAATTCATTTAGGATGGTGAATTAATGTGGAAAAACTTTACTTGTGCTGTAAAAATGCAAAAATTTCTATGCTTTCGTTTAAACAATTTTAGCTAAATAAATAAAATTTTCAAACTATGTTTTCTTACTCGAACATAATAGCTTGGTTTCGACTTTTACATTTTTCGAATCAGGAATGTGCTTATATTATTCCCTACAGAGGAATTCTTTCGAAATTCAAATTGAGGTTTTTCTTCTTTTCGATTTGATGTGGCATTGTTTAATTCCGCAAAAAAATACGAACCCTGTACTCGCAAAAAATAACTTTACAAAGAAGAGTATTTCCTTTGTAAAGATGCTTGGTATTCAAACAAGAACTGATTGTCTCTTTAGATCAGAAATATGTTTTCGTAAACGTCGGATTTCTTCCATTCATTTATTTTACTCTCTAAGAATTCCCGCTGATAGATGTTCCTGAAATGAATGGATCATAAACTTTCCAATAAGATTTTAACCACTTTTTTTTGGAGGTTCACGTTGTGTTGTATTGGATATAAAAAAAAAAAAAAACTAATCTTAATTTACGATCATCATCATTGATAGACGCAAACTAATCATCATTAAGAAAACATGTTAATTTTTTTTAAAAATCAACTAACTAGATACCTAGTTAAAATAACTAAAATTTTTTCTCTAAATGTTTATTTAACATATACGAAATTTGTCATTTCTTAAATTAGAACTATCTTAAAGCATAGGACTTTGTAAGGTCACACCACGGTAATGAATTGGGTTTATATTGTTTTAATTATCTTCACTTTTGGGTAAATAATATTGAGTAATAAGTGAGGCAAAAGTTGGGCAATCAAGTTTTCTTGGAAAAAATAAATAAGTATAATAGTTTCAACTTGTTTAAGGTATTTTTTATTACTTATGTCTTTGATTATTCTTTTAAAAAGTTTATTAAAGGAGACGTACCACTTTAAAAAAGTTCAATTTACTTCAAAAGTCTGATATAGAAAGTTCGTACTTGTAATTATTTGTTATTAACGACAAAGTTTAAGTCCATTAAATTAAATTACAGAACAAGCCTCACACATCCTCTCGAATGACCTGGGTATATCGAAAATTAAATTTGATCTAGGTGTTTAAAATACTACCACAGCGTTTATCCTATAGTTTTAATGGTTGACTTGTATGGGGAAGGACCGTGGAATGTTATTTGAAACGTCTAAAAAATGGTTCTTCCGCATTGCGTAACCATAAATTCTATTGAGATGGGGAGAGGAAGAGAAACTAATATGTAAAGACCATCGCAATTTTTGCTTTTGAGGAGACAGGATACTGCTTACTACGACTGTGAATCTCTACCATTTTTCAAATTCTTTGAGGCTGAAATTTTTAAATGTACCAGCATCCAATCAAATTACAATATAATGACCTACTTTTTTTTTAAAAGTTTGGGTCATAAATATTATAAAGTATTTAGAGAACACACTTGCAATGATATTACTGGTTCTCATACCGCGTTTCCTTTACATTTAATCAGAGAGCAAATTTAAGCTGAAATTTAACTAGTGCAATGACTAATATAAAGTTGAAAAAATATATATCTTTTAAGGATTTTTTACCAACATGGACCTATCCTCTTCCTTTGAAACCACAAATACCCTCTGGTAAGATTTAGTTAACGAGCAATCTTCTGCAGGGGGGAGTTAAATGGTAGAAAGGAAAAAAAAAAAAACACATTGGGGGAAAGTACTTCTTTTAGTACATTGAATTTAAACCATTCATTGAGCTTTTCAAGCAAAATCTCCTCTGTCTTAAAAAAAATCCTAGTTGCTCACCTTATGAGTTTGCAAGTAAAATTTCTTTTCAAATGAACTTTTGATATATACTTCTAGTTAAGGTTTAGATAAAAAATTTTATGTAAAAAACTTGAAAATTATGCAAAGTAGCGCAATAAACTTATAACTTTTCCCAATACAGTATACATATTTTTTCACTATCTTTAAAACTCCTATTATTATAAAAATTAAATTTTTTTTATTTTGTGCTCTGCATTGTTTTTACAATACACACTATTAAATATCATGGTCATTCCCATAATGCGAGAATTTAATAAAACGTCATAGAACTACTTTAAAATGTCTTTTAAATGTCAGGAAATAACTCAGGCGTAAAGTTAAGAACTTACGTTAAATATTGACGTTGTTATACATAAATTAGTGCCGTGATCGATGGTTGAGAAAAGGCGTTTTTTAATGGTTCCTAAATGGAGAGTTATACTGTTCATGTACCTCCACTTCGACCAATAGTTAACTTTCAGGTAATAACATCTGAGTTTTAAAATATTTCATTTCAATAAAACGTTTGTTTTAGCACATTTTAAATGTAAATTGACCTGTTTAACGAAGAAAAAGTAAAAACGACTGATAAGAAAACTTTTACATTTTTATTCTTACAATGCTGTTTATCAAGATCGATCGCGTAACAAACTTACTTCTTGGTTTTTAAGAAGCAAATTTTTATGATCTTTATTAGTTTTAATGATTTAGTTTTTTTCTGAAGTTTTCATTTGTTTTTTTGTTTTTTTTTTGTTTTTCTTAAAAAAAATTTAACCGAATCTTTATTTAAAAACTTCTCGTTTGATAAAAAAATAAAAATGAAATAAAATAAAAGCAACGCAAAAAAAAAAAAAAACAAACGATTTTTTAACTGCTCATTAAATAGTAAAGCTCATTTATTATTTCGTCTCAACGCTAAAAAAGTCACCGCTAAAATGCGGTGATTCCCTAAGTTGAAAAACTATTACACGCCTATTTATAACCAAATTTATTGAAAATTATTTTGAATATTCGTAGAAATTACTACATTCATTTTCTTTTTTTTATTTAAAAATATGCACTAGATATATAACTTGAAACTACACTTAACTTTTTCTTTAAAAATGTTTTTAGGTGTGGTTACAAAAAGCTGAAGTCCAAGCTCAATCATACTTTATTAATGCATCTGACCTTGATGGCATAGAAGATCTGTACAGGCGTCATCAAGTAACATAAATTAATCTAAACTCTACCTCTCTGCCTCTGTCTCTGTCTCTGTCTCTCTCTGTCTCTCTCTGTCTCTTTCTGTCTCTTTCTGTCTCTTTCTGTCTCTTTCTGTCTCTCTGTCTCTGTCTCTCTATCTCTCTGTCTCTGTCTCTCTCTGTCTCTCTGTCTCTCTGTCTCTGTCTCTCTGTCTCTCTGTCTCTGTCTCTGTCTCTGTCTCTGTCTCTGTCTCTGTCTCTGTCTCTCTCTCTCTCTCTCTCTCTCTCTCTCTCTCTCTCTCTCTCTCTCTCTTTCTCTCACTCATTCACACACACACACACACACACACACACACACACACACACACACACACACACACACACACACACACACACACACACACACACACACACAGATTTTTATTCAAAAATTAAAAAAAAAACTTAAGCTTGCTGGGGGTTATCCTATAGCCAAAATAATTTTTAATTAGGAAGAGTTTTAGTTTTGGTTTTAAATTTATCTGTGTTTATAGATTAAAACTTAAAAAAATGCATAAATTAGACAAGAGAATGTGGACAGTAATAATATGCTTGTATCCTACTATCTTAAAACTTCCTAATTAGGGTATGGTATCCTAATTAGGAAGTTTTTAGATAGTAGGATACAAGATTATAGAATCTGACTGAAAAAATTTAAGCTTTATAAACAAATCTTAAGGATTTTTAAATAGTTGTGTGTCTTTTTTTTTTTTATAAACCAGAACTTGTGACTGTATATGTTATACATTTATCACAAACAGTATAGGTAAAACAGAAATATTCTAAATGCTAAATTTTGATAATACTTAAAAAATAATTTTAATTGCATTTTAAAAATATAAATTCATAGAAGGTTGCTAGGTTATTATTGAAGTAAATACTAAAAAGATATGGGTTCCTCATGTAAGTAAAAAAATAGTTGCTTTTCTCCTTCTCTCAAGTTAACAGATATTACTCTTTTCTATAACTTTTCTGTAAAGTTTCTACTATAACTGGTCACAAGATATGTATCTGGTAGTATATTGTATAGTTTATGTATGTTAACAGATTTATAATGTACAGGGTACGTCAGCTATTTGAGAACATATTTTTAGTTTTTTATGAATGATAAAAATTCAAACGGAAAATATTTTTAATCAAAATCAATTATATAAATAATATAAGATAAACTATTGTTTAATAATTTCATTCAATGAAATCCCCCTTTACTTCAATAATAGCTTTGATTTGAGACCTAAACTGACTGCAAATGCTCTTGAGATGGCCCTTATTTATGTTGTCCATTACTTGGACAATGAATTCTTTGGTGTTGTGGGAATGTTTATTAACATCTCTCTCAACGATGCCCCACACATAATAATCCAATGGATTCAGGTCTGGAGAGTTTGGAGGCAACAAGTTTGGAGTGATATGATCATAGTCATAAAATACATAGTCTGACCAGTTGAAGTGCACTTTTGTTTATCTTATTGTTATAGTTTTTTTAGAACCCAGTCTACTAACTGGTGCATACTGTTTGTAAACAAAGACGCGATATATGTGGAATACTGAAATCACATTTTGTGGAATCAGATATATGAATTATTTTATAAAGATCTAAACTATGGCCTTCACACTTTCCCAAATCTCTCCTTAGAAAACATTAGGTTACCAATTATAGGAACTAATAGTCTTGATAATAATCCAGAACCAAAGACCTTTACAAAAGAGAAATTACCATGCCGAAATTGTAACAAAAAATGAACTCATCAAAAGAAGGAAATTAAAAATGGCTATATTCATAGCCACAAACTTTATAAAGGCATTGTTTATATAAAATAATTGTGTGTGTGTGTGTGTGTGTCTCTCTCTCTCTCTCTCTCTCTCTCTCTCTCTCTCTCTCTCTCTCTCTCTCTCTCTCTCTCTCTCTCTCTCTCTCTCTCTCTCTCTCTCTCTATATATATATATATATATATATATATATATATATATATATATATATATATATATATATATATATATATATATATATATATATATATATATATATATATATATATATATATATATATATATATATGAAGACCACACTGGAAAAACAATCAAGCTACACTTTTATTGTTTTGAGTAAATTAGATTTTAAACTTCAAAACACCATAGTTCACTTGTTTGTTAAGCTAAATATCTGTGTAATTTGATCGGTTTTCTAGTTATATAGTCAATTATATGTATAAAAATATATATAGTTAAACTGCAGCCGAATAACAGGGGCAAATACCCAAAGACAATGAAAATGTAGCTTAATCGTTTTCCCAGTGTGGTCTTCATATATGTATATATATATATATATGTATATATATATATGTATATATATATGTAAGTATATATATTTGTAAGTATATATATATTTATAAATAGATATATATACACTGGCGAGCAAAAAAAAGTGAACAGCGACTGCTTACGCATAAAATGAAAGAGCTCTGGTCAGAAACTCATACAAGCTTGTTTATTTTTGTTCGTACTATCAAAGAATTTACGTTTATCTTTCAAAGAAAACATGAATAAACTTCTAAACATTAGATATGAATACAGTGCACGTTGTCAGCAAAATCTGTAGTTGATATTAGAGCGTGGGTGAAATAGGTCGTATTATCGCTATATTATTATTATAAAAAATAAAAGGAAAAAAATGTCTCCAAATAAAAGGTAATTTTTTTTTATTTTTATTTTGGTTATTATTTATGCCTCTAACTTATTTAAAACGAAAAATCCCCTTTAATTTTGATGTTATTGGATTCTTATGAAAAAAAAAATATTCATTTAGAATACATAGTTTATCATTAAATAAATATTTTCTTCATATATTACTCTAAAAATATTATCATTTTTCTTTCACAGAGGACCTCATTTAACAATGGAACAAAAAGGAATCATTGTTGGAATGAGTGCGTCCGGTAAATCGATACGCCAAATTATTCAAATTATGAAAGCTCAAGGTGTAAACATTAGTGTTGGTGGAGTTCACAAGATACTTTCATGTCAGAAAAACAATAAAACAACAGCTAGAAAAAAAGGTTCTGGCAGACCAAGAAAAATGACGGAAAGAGATTGTCACAAGTTAAAATTCAATGTTTTAAAAAATCGAAAAACCACTATGACGCATATCGCAGAAACTTTTACGTGTTCTGATGATAAAAAGGTTAGCCGATGGACAATTTCGAGGCGTCTTAAAGATCAGGGGTTCAAAATACACCCATGTAAAAAAGTACCTCTTCTTACAGCACGCCATAAAAAGGCAAGGTTAGCTTGGGTAAAAAATAATAAAAACACAGACTGGACAAAAATATTATGGTCAGATGAATCACGATTTTGTTTGCATTCAGATCGTCCACAGATGTGCATTAGACGTAAGAACGAACAATTAAATCCAGATTGTATTCACCAAACAGTAAAGGGTAATCTTGGAATTATGGTTTGGGGTTGTTTTTCTGCCAAAGGTGTGGGCAGATTGCATAGAGTCGAAGATGGATTACGAATAAATGCCAAAGAATACATTAGTATTCTACAAAAATCTTTGCTGCCCACACTGGAAGAATTAGAAGAGGATGAAATTAAATTTCAACATGACAATGCTACTTGCCATACGTCTAAACAAGTTAAAAAATGGCTCAAGGATAACAATATCTTCCTTTTTGAAAATTGGCCTGCCCAAAGTCCAGACCTTAATCCCATTGAAAATTTGTGGGACTATATGGATAAAGAGGTCCATAAAAATAATATTTCATCTTTGGATGATCTTTGGGCAGCCATAAAACAAGTTTGGGTTACGATACCTGACCGTTTGATAGCAAATTTAATTGAGTCGATGCCGCGTCGATTAAATGAAGTGATGAAAAATGGTGGTGGCCACACAAAATATTAATTTTTTTTTTCAAAATGAGTCGTATATATGTGTATGTATATGTATTTAATATAAGCGATATGTTATATTTTATGTATTATATTTTTAATTGATTAATAATACATAATTTACTGAAAAATTGTACTGTTCACTTTTTTTTGCTCGCCAGTGTATATATATATATATATATATATATATATATATATATATATATATATATATATATATATATATATATCTGTCTCTCTCTCTCTCTCTTTCTCTTTCTCTTTCTCTCTATAAAGAGAGAGAGACAGAGAGAGAGGACAAATGTGTGTGTGTGTGTGTGTGTATATATATATATATATATTTATATAAATAGCTTTTTTTATATATATATATTTATATAAATAGCTTTTTTTGTGAACTCTTCTGCAGTACACGCACGCTTAATATCAGTTGCTACATTTCTTTGCAGTGTTGAAGAGTCAATCTTAAAGTGATGTGTTGTTATGTGGTGTTTGAGTCCTTTCTCTGATTTGCATTTTTTCACACACTTCTGGCAGTTAAAGTTGTTTGAAACGCTTCCATTTCCAATTTCTGTAAGAAAAGCATCGACATCATTAAGAAACTTACTTTTTTCAAAAAATAAATGTCTGATTCTAGATCTAATATAAGAGAATCAATGGACTGTTCCTCTCCAAAGTTTGCCATTTTTTAGATTTTTGTACACTAGTTAGTAGACTGGGCACAATAAATTAACTATTTTCAACATAAATTCAAAATTTTAACTTCTATTGTTTGAAAACAATAGAATCTTGCAAAAATGGCTTAACTGGCCAGACTATCTGTTATTATGACTATGATATGATCATTAAAATGGTCTGCTAACCAATCCTGAGTGCTTTGAGCCTTATATACTAGTGCAGAGTCTTTTTGAAAAATGTAGGGCCTTCCCTACATTTTTTACTCTATCCATCCAAGGCTTAATAACAGTATTCAAGACTTCAATGTAAGCAGCAGAAGTGACTCTTAGTCCTTGTGGAAAGAAGTGTGGTGGCATCACATGTCCTTTGTTGCTTACAACCTCCAAAACCATAACAGTTGCAGGAAATTTTGTGTGCATGACTGTTGGAACTTTTCAAGGGTCATTACACAGCTGTCTGTCATTTCTTCTGTTTACTTTTTAATCTTGATCAAAGTTTTTCTCATCTGAAAAAAACCAAAGCATGCCTTGTTCAGCAGGATGTTTCAGTTTGTTTAACAGCCTCTTGGAATTTATCAAATGATTTGCTTTGGTGGTCTCAGACAAACTGGCCTCTCCTCATCCCATAAAACATTTTCACAACAACATAAACATTTTCACAAACAATCCTTTGAATTGTGGCTTCTGAAATACCCAGGTTTTTTGCAATGGACCTCATTGACTTTTGGGGGCTCTCATCAATGATATTCTGAACTTGATGAATAAATTGCGTCTGACCATTGCTTGTGCTTTTTACGTTTAGCAGCGTGATTACAATCATCATCATTTTCTTCTAACTCCTTGCAAACTTTAAAAATAAAAGATCAAGCGACTTTATGTCGCCTGATCTTTTTATTAGAAAACTTAAGAAATTAAGTTTAGAAAACTAAAGAAATTAAGTTAAGAAATTGTGCGATTTGTAAATCGCTATACTCTGCCTTTAATGCTACAATTACAGCATGTCTTTTCATTTCTTGTGTCAGTTTATTATCTGTCATTTTTAATTATCTGCAAAAAATTTAAAAAAAAAGTTAATGTAACATAAAGAAATGATGACATTACGCAATGTTCTCAAATAGCTGATGCACCCTGTATATCTGGAAAAAGTTATAATTTATATATTTTTTTTTATGATAAACTTATGTTTAATAATTTATAATTTTTTTACATTTAAATAAAATGAAAGATTGTTTGCTATGGCAATATTTAATAACTACTTCTTGTCAACTTGCCACAAAATCTTTTACCAAAAGTTTGTACCAAATGAAATACTACAAAAGTCCAAGCCTTTTTAGATTTTTTAAAAAAGTCTTTATGGTTTCTTTATTTATAAATTCAAAACTGATTTAAAGAATTCTGTATCTAAATGAAAACAGCATCTGTTAATTTCAAAGTCAAAAAATGCTCTCTCAAGCGGCAGTGAGGGTTAATGGGCTGTTGCACATACTAACTATTTGCAAAGTTAGATATTAAGTATTTCCAAAGTTTATATGTGCATATACATATATATATATATATATATATATATATATATATATATATATATATATATATATGTGTGTGTGTGTGTGTGTGTGTGTGTGTGTGTGTGTGTGTGTGTGTGTGTGTGTGTGTGTGTGTGTGTGTGTGTGTGTATATGTATATATATATGTTTTTAACTTTTCAGATTTTTTGTTTAGAACTTTGTAAGTGATGTTAGATTCCATGAAGGAGATCTTCAAAGAGTAAATCATCTTGGGGAAGCTTTCTTAGCTGAGTCTAGAGTAGGTTATTTTTCATAGTTGAATGTTTACAACTTAAAAAACTGTCCAACTCTTAAGTTTCCTTTGTAAAAATTATTCAAATTTGCTAATTAGAACTTTCAAATCACTAGTTATTGTGAATTTGATAGAGATTGATTTTATTCAGGCTTTTCAGAAAGAATTGGAAAGCTATCTTGCTGCTAGTGTTCCTGAAACATTATCAACATATTCTGCTGCTAATAGTCAAACATGGGTTCTTGAACAGAAACTTCATGAAATAAATGATAGATATCGTCGTTTGTTACGAGAATTATCTTTCAAAGGAAATCTGATAGTTGATGCAATTAACAAGCATGAAGATTTTATGCAGAAGTTGCAATTGTTTATGCCATGGCTTCTTGAAGCTGAGCGCTGGTTTTCCCATGAAGTCCAGAGACCTATTCCTTCTGATGAACAAAATATAGCATTAATGATCAAAGCTTTAGAGGTTTGTTTTGGTGTATATATGCTTAATTATTTGTCTGTGCTCTTTTTATTTCATATTTTCTTGTCAACTTTTTAACTTAAAATTTTCTTAATTATAAACTCAAAACAAAAAAATTTTTTTATAGAATTTTCAGAATGATGTGCAATTGCGACATGATGATTTAGTAAGCATACAAATTTCATCTGATGTTTTGTCTGGTATTGAGAAGTATAATTCAAATAAAGAAGAAGAGAATGAGTCACAAGGTAAATTTGATTTATGTTGTAGTTAACCCAAAAAATATAGCTTTTTTTTTCTTTTAAGAAAAAGGAAATACTTTACTTTTTTTTTTTACATAATATAAATGGTAAATTGTCTTTTAAAATTAAGATAAGTATGGAAAATCTGCACAATAGACTAAGCACAATCTATTTACTTTCAAGCAATTTTCTTGTAAAAATTTAGTTTACCTGGTTGTAATAAACTATTTTTATGACAGGGATATGGCATCATACTACTAAATCAGTTGTGAAAAGATATGAAGAATTATGTATAAAGTGTAATAGATTTTTAAATGATGTGCAGTCTTTTTACATGAATGTTACTGATGTTATGACAAGTCTAGATGTTATTTACAGATGGGTTGAAGTTACAAATGAGTCTCTCATTAATATAGAAGTTTCAAGTAAAGTTAACTATCTAATACAACAAATTTATGAAGTTAAGGTAAGAGGATTTTGAGTATTGAAAGTTCTTCATTTTTTTTTTAAAAGGATTGCTGAATTAGAATAATCATAGTAAGCAATTAAAAGCCTAGTATTCTTTTATGCTAAATTTAAAATATATTTCAATTTTACATAGGCTTGAAATATCTTTTATGGTAGTATATATTTTAACCAGCTCAAAAAAATGTTTTACGTTTGTATACTATTAACTTCTTTTAAATGAAAACCAGAAGTTTTGTTTGAGTTATTAAAACTAAATTGGAATAAAGTTGTTTGAGGGTAAAAGATTTATTTTTTATGGTATTTCTTTTCTTAGAAACCTTCAGCAACTTTTGTAAAAAACTTCTCAAAATATTTCAAGTTTTGATAAAGATGTTAAACACATGTTGAATATAAGGTTCAGATGACTTTTGTTTTTCACTTTTTCCATATATTTCTTTAATCTGCTTTTGTATTTTTTGTTCTTTGCAAATCTTTTTCTTTTCTACTTTCTCTGACTTTTTTTTCTTTGTCCACTTTTTCATGAATATCCAAAACTTAGTCACTCATAAAGATTCCATAATCAGTTTATTTGTATTGTCTTTTTGTTTTGTGCTTAACTCGTTCTGGAAGTTTAAGCACATGAATTAAACTTAAAGGAGTTGAAGTTAGAGGTAGAGAAGTTGAAAAAACTGGAACTTATGTTTCAATATGAAATGTTGATAAAAGTATATGAAACTGTTGCTTCATAACTCAAGAATTCAAAACATAGTCACCAGGAGTGTAGCTCAAAAGACTATGTGATTCTGTATATTCCTATATTTTAGAGATGATGTAAAGAATTTTTGTCTTATCAATTGGTACCCCAGAAGATTTTGCATGAAGAAATTTATTTAAAAAAAATAATTAAAACAATTTCATTTTTAATTAGTCATACATGATACCTTGAACAGGAGCAAGAAGTTTGTAATTGATAGTTTTAATACTGCAGTGAAACTACATTGAGAAAAGTAGGAGTTTCAAAACATTCAGAAGTGACTTGTGTAACTGAATTGGAAGCAGAAATTCAGAATTATCATCTATGCTAATACACCGCTTAAGATGAGCATTCTCAATATTCAGTGGAAAAATCCCTGTACCACAGGACAAAGAAGTATTCCAGGGTTATTTTTAAGAAGTGATTTTATCCAATATTCAGTTGGAAGTCCATTTTGTTCCTTTTTTTAATACCATCTAATTGTTCTTTTTGCTCCTTTCAAAAAAGATTTTCTTATTTCTTATATTTTCCAGATGCAGCAGCAATTGTTGCTTCCTCTTCTTCAAAACTGCCATAATTTTCTATGATTACAGCAAAAATTACCTAAGTTTTTTTAATTAATCAAAAATGATCTTCAAAAAACTTTTCATACAAAATTTAAAATTTTCTGTTAAAATGCAGCAAAAAATGATTTTTTCAAAGCACAAAAAGCAGATTCATTTTTTATGTAACTTTAAAGTTGTTTATTCCATGAATTCCCTATTTGTTTCCATTGAGGAATAAAGAATTTTAAAGATAAATTTGTTTTCTCAAATGTTAACTGTCAACTTAGAAGCTAACATTCCTAAAGTGTAGAAAAAAATGATTATTTTGAACAAATGGAAATTTTTGTTCAGAATAATTTTGTATACATTTTCATGTCAAGTACACTTAACATGAAAATGTTTGTGTCAAGCATTTTTCTTATAATAAATAAATAATGCAAAATACGCTTCAAAAAATAATTCTTTTACCCTACTCTTTTAACATTCTATGATGTGAGATCATTTATAGACTTTGTAATTTAGTAACTTTAGATGTTTGTAACTTTATAATTATAATATTTGAATAAAAAGTTGTTTCCTGTATATAATACTATAATTAATTTAGAATGAGAATTAAAGTATAAACATGCATTCCCCTTAAAGAAAGTAATAGCTTGTTATTATTTATGCCTGATATGAAAGTTTCAAACTATGATAAAGGTTGAATAGAAAGTTTACATAATTAAGTTGAAAGTTTTAAATTAATCACAGTTTTGTCTATCTTTAAGATTATCTTAATGGAAATATCAGTTCAACTGACTGGTTTTTACTCTTTAAAAAGTCGAATCAGCACAGAAGGAAGTGCATGTTATGAAAGGTTCCTTCAAATTGAAAGTATGCTAGTTAATCTACAAAAAGAAGCCAATGAGAAAAAGAAAGCCTGCATATCAGCATTCTCTAAATATGTCGAGGAGTTTCAAAGTTGGATGGAGATCCTGCATTCCAGATTACTATCTAGACAACTAATTACATTTGATATAGTGGGTAGTGAGGAAAATCTTTTAGTGAGTTGACATGAATGTCAAGATTTTTTTAATTTCCTAAGAATTTTTAGTTTAGTAAAGGTTTTGGGTTCTTATTTTAATTTTTTTGTTGATATTAAATTGCTTTAGAAAATCAATGAAGATTTAGAGATGCATAGACAAGCCTATCAGTTCATCAATCGGTGTGCTTACGAGTTGATATCACTGAATGAGAAACGTCAAACATCATCTTTTATCCCTATTCTTAACAATGTTAATTCAACTTGGCAAAGTATAGCATTTTTATTTATCACACATCAAAAAAAGTTTGATGAAATTGCCAAGTTTTCAGAGAAGTACAATGCCACAGTAACAGCATTTGTCCAATGGCTTGATAGAATAGAAACTAAGTTGTCTACTTTGTTACCAGTGGCTATTAAATCTCAAGATATTAAAACTCAGCTTAATGAACAAAAAGTATATATTTGAGTCAATTTTATTGGTTTCAATAATTTATTTTGCAATTATCATAATATAATAGAAATAAGAACCTTTGTGAGTAAAAGCAATTATATTTAATTCTATGTAGGCTTTAATGAATGATGCTTACAATCACAAAGGAACTTTAGAAATCCTTGTAAATGTCGGTGAATCTCTTGTACAGGCTGTTAATCAACAACATGAAGATGAAGGTGAAATATTAGTTTAGTCTTAAAGCACTGTATTATGACCTAAAAAATGTTCACCTCTAATTGCATCTTTCTTGCTCGGGTATTTTTCACATTTTATTCACTTTTTCATTTCTGTTTCCTTGATTTTAAAGATGCTTGCTCTTCTATTGTGTCATTTTCTTCTTCAGTAGAAGACTTTTATTCTGGTACAATTTTTTCCATTTTTTCAAACTTTCTTTGCTCAGTGCTCAGTAAATATTTGAGCAAAGTGGATGTAAACATTTTATAAGGATTGAAGTGAAGGAAATATTTTCTGTTTCTCCGTAAAAATAACACTTCAGAGAAGTTATAAAAAACATGTTAGGTACAGAAGTTTTTTTTAAGAGCTAAGTATTCTAATCCTTAAGTATACATTAGTATAACTTAACAACAGTTCACTCTTTTACATTAAATTTTCTGTAATAAATTTTTTTTTACACTTTCTTAGCATAAGAAAACTTTAAAGTTATTGATTATATATTTAAAGATTCAACATAAACATATAAAAACATAAACACATAAAAACATAAATTCATAAACACATAAACGCATAAACCCATAAACCCATAAACGTATAAACACATAAACACATAAACACATAAAAGCATAAAAACATAAACACATAAAAACATAAACACATAAAAGCATAAACACATAAAAATATAAACACATAAAAACATAAACACATAAAAGCATAAAAACATAAACACATAAAAACATAAACACATAAAAACATAAACACATAAAAACATAAAAACATAAACACATAAAAACATAAACACATAAAAGCATAAAAACATAAACACATAAAAACATAAAAACATAAACACATAAACGCATAAACGCATAAACGCATAAACACATAAACACATAAATACATAAACACATAAAAACATAAAAACATAAACTCATAAAAACATAAAAACATAAAAACATAAACACATAAACACATAAATACATAAACACATAAAAACATAAAAACATAAACTCATAAAAACATAAGCACAAAAACATAAAAAACATAAACATATAAAAGCATAAAAACATAAACTCATAAAAACATAAACACATAAACGCATAAACACATAAACACATAAACACATAAACACATAAACACATAAAAACATAAACACATAAAAACATAAACACATAAAAGCATAAAAACATAAACACATAAAAACATAAACACATAAAAATATAAACACATAAAAATATAAACATAAAAACATAAACACATAAAAACATAAACCCATAAACGCATAAACACATAAACACATAAACACATAAACACATAAACACATAAATACATAAACACATAAAAACATAAAAACATAAATTCATAAAAACATAAAAACATAAAAACATAAAAACATAAACACATAAACACATAAATACATAAACACATAAAAACATAAAAACATAAACTCATAAAAACATAAACACATAAACATAAAAAACATAAACATATAAAAGCATAAAAACATAAACTCATAAAAACATAAACACATAAACACATAAACACATAAACACATAAACACATAAATACATAAACACATAAAAACATAAAAACATGAACACATAAACACATAAACACATAAAAAACATAAAACGATTGATGATAGATTTTGGGATTTGACATTTTAAGATAAAAACTTTTAATGCAAATGATTTTAAATACAAATTTAATGGAAAATACTTTATAGGAAAAACCTTTATAAAATGTTTTGAAAGCTTTTTTTAGAAATTTTTCAAAATAATAAAATAAAACTTAAAGAAAAAAGTTTCATAAAAATCAGGGAAAGAAATGTTGACAATTTTAATAATAATTGATTTTTGCAAAACAATAATAGTTTAAATATTTTGATTTCAAATAAAAGTATTTAATATCAATTATTAGCTAATATAGGATTCTCATTTTCATAGTATGTTTCTAAGAGGAATATAGCTTTATTCCTAACTTCCTCAGACTTGCAGCATTCCAGACCTTCTAAATATGATGGTCCATCAAATGAAGAAAATATACGCTCTTCTTCCCCTTGCTCCTTTTTTTAAAAAAAAATTTTGAAAATTTTCTTTTTTGTAATAAACTTTTGTATTAAAATTGTTATAAATCTTTTAGGTGATTGCAAGTTTACACATATTGAAATAGAGATGAAGACATGTAGAACACGTTTTGATCAAATAATTAATATTCTAGCAAATAAATGTCTAACACTTGATTCTACTCTAAGTCAGGCTGAATGCTACCAGGAATCCTACAATGAGGTAATCATTTGGTTGGAAATTCAAGAAGATAGACAAAAGCAATGGGATCTAATAGGTGGAAAGTTAGAAATTATTTGGAACCAGTATTATGAACATCTAGTGAGTAATATTATAAAAAGTTATTTTTATTCAAGATTTTTTTGGTAAATTCTTCTAAACTAAAATTTGTAAAGATATTGTTTTAAATAGATTTAAAATTGATCACTGTATTTTATTTGCTTACACAATATACTCTACCAGCTGATAAATAAATACTAAATAATTTTAAAAAAATAGTCTTGTAGGTATGTGTAATGTTTTTTAATGAAATTTTTTATTAGATTTATCAAAAAGATTTACGAAATGGTTTTGTGAGTATTCAACAAACACTTTTTTATGGATCTGATTTAACTGAAGGAAAAGAATCTCATGCAGAAGTAACATTTATAAAGATGCAATGTGATGAGCTCACAAAACGTTGGAATAAACTTCGTCTAGCATCAGATACTCGACATTTTGATCTTGAAAATGGATTAGAGCTTTGTCTCAAAGAGGAAATTAAAAATTTTACACTTTGGATTAAAAAGAAAGAAAATGAAATTGAAAAAGTTGAGAAAAAGAAAAAGACCCCAGAAAAACTAGATTTATATCTTGAAGTAATATACAATTAGCTATTAATTGGTTTGTTATATATCCAAAATCAGTTGCTTATGATTAGTTTTACAGATAAGATTTTCAGCAAAAGTAGCACATTAGATTAAAAAAAAAATTGACATATACTGATTATCCAATTATGAATTAGACTTTTTGTATATATAGAGACAATAAAAATGCATAAAGAACAAACAAATCCACACTGAAACACATCAGCTGGAAAAGTTCTTTATAGTCATTTACTTGTCCTATTAATTGATAGTTTTTATTCATTATAGGAGCTGATTGGTGAAGTTAAACATTATGAGCATCTTCTTTTAATCATACATCAAATTGTTTCAAAGCTGATGGAGACCTCAAAAACTGAGAAGTATATAATATACCAAGATTTAACTCAGCTTGATGAGTACTGGCTTCAGTTGTGTCACTTATACAAAGTATCTCCCCATTTTAAAGGCAGAATAACTATACGACGTCCTTGGCAAATTGAATTTGATACAAGAGATAGTGAAGAAGTATTTTAATTTTGTGCTGACTTTTGTTTTTAATTTATCTTTATAGGGATTGACACATTGTATGTTATCTGAGAGTAAAGTTATCTATTTAATAATGATATTAAAAAAATTATGAAATTCTTGTTCTTTAGGTATCAAAAAACATTCTCAGCTTAGAGGTAGAGACAAATAATAAACCAAATAAGAAATCACTTTTTCTATCGCTCAAAGGTCAGCAAGGATACTGTTCAAATGAAAAAATTCACTCTTACAACGAAGATGAACACCTTATTTCAAATCAGAATGTAGTTTTTTTACAATCTCCACGCAGATATCAGTTTAGTTCTACTCCCACTACACCCACTTCACCAATGGGTTTTAAAGATTCTTACTTTGTTGATCAACAAAACTATGTAAGATCTTCCCCTAACAGTCCATTACTGAAAAATGATAATAAAACTATAAGAAGTTCTGGTTCTTACAAAATGCATACAAAAGCATCAAGCCCATTTCAATTTGAAGGAAGATCTAGTCCAACAGTTCCATTTAAGTCTTTCACTAGTCCTTTGCCCTATGAATATTCTCTAAACCAATCTTGTACAGAAAATATTGGTGTTAATTTTATTGCTACTCCACACACAAAAAACCTGTCATCTGGTTCTGCAAACTCTTTACATACTTCATTTCAAAATGATAATGGATTCCAACGAAAAGGTGAAGAAATGTTTAGTGAACTAAGAGCTACACCAGTGGAAACAGATGCAAATAATGAAACTTTTTCAGAAATAAATGTAAGAAATAGTTTTAAATTACCAAACAACCAAAACCAGAGCATCTCTTTCAGCTTTAATGAAGGTTCAACAATTCCTGTGAACAGACATGAAGTTTCTGCTTCTGACCTTCATTCACCTGATATTTCAGCAGAGGATATTTTTATAACTGACAAATATGGGCGAAAAGTCAGGCAGAGAGTTGTGAAGAAGATCACCCGAACTCATCAAAGAGTTGTTAGAAAGAAGTACACTGATGAAAATGGAATAGAGCATGTTGAAGAAGTTCATGTTCCAAATGATAATGAGTTTAACAATGACAATATTACTATGGAAGAAGGTTCTGTTATCATCCATAGCCCAAATGAAACTGATACAACTACAAATGAAGAACTTGTAAGAGATAAAGATGGAAACATTATTAAGAGAATTGTGAAAAAAATTACACATGTGACAAAACGTACACAAGTTATAAAAAGGGCAATAACAGAAGATGAGCAGCTGGTTAATGAAAAAGATGACAAGAAAAAAACTTTTGAAATGTTTAAAATGCTCAATGCTCCAAATTCTAATTTGAAATTACATACTCTTCCAAAAACATCTAGACATTCATCTGATACATTTCAGTCAATTGAAGCCTCAAATAAGCAATTCAAATCCCTCAGCCTTCCAAGAAAAAATGTTTCTTCTAGTGAAGAAAAGCAATTGTACCAGAACAATAGTCAAAGATTAGAAAATATTTATTCATTAGACGACCTGAAACTACCTTCACCCAACAGTCATCTTGCTTCAAGTGCTATAGCACAGGGAGAAACAGAACTACATAAAAAATTTGTTGATGAGCACAGCAACATTACAAAATTGACAAGTAGAAAATATTTTGAAAAAGAGAAGTTAAAAGGGAATAAAGAAGTTAAAATTCTCCTTAGAGGTTTTGAGGTTGCAAATAATGATAGAGAGGAAGCAGTAATGCGTGTTAAGTCATATAAACCAGAGCAATTAATTGTAACTAGTATTTCTAAATCACCATTTAGTGAAGACTCAGAAACATTGAAAAATGTGTCACACCTACACAGCAAATCTAATGATGATAAAGTACTCAGAGAGAAACAAAAGCTGCACAATTTTTCTTATCATAGTTTTGGGAAAGACAAATCTATGACTAAAAATCCTAAGGCTATTGTTAAAATAAAAGTTGATGCTCAGCCATTAATTAAGCAGCATAACAAAGCTGTTTCAGATCATAAAAAGTTCAAGTCATCAATATTTGTGCCAAAAAGTGTGAAAATGTCCCCAATCAATGTTAAGGATTTGAATGAAGAAAATATTCTTAATGACACTAACAATGATGCATTTGAAAGTATTCAAAAAAGAAAACTTAAAGACCGCATTTTAAAAAATCTTAGTGAGCAAAGTGATAATAATGGTGTAGAGAAAAAAAAAACACCCAGACAAATTCATCGTCAATATGTACCCAAAGCAGTTATCAGCACTAAACAAGTAAGCTTGAAAAAGCTTAAACCTGAAATAGAAAGTATTGTTGCACATGAGAACATTAAAGTTGAAACTCTTCCACCTGATATTTTTAATTTCATGGAAAGTTTTTCTGATGCAAATATGTTAATTGATAATTCTGTTACTGAAGGAAAAAAAAAAAATTATGAATACGAAATAGAGCATCAAAAAGTTCCTCGTCGAAAGGTGCATCGGTATTATGTGAAAAAAGTTGGTTATAAAGGCTCTTCATTTGAATATACTGTTAAAAGTTGTGATTTAAATAAGTTGATATATAAAGAGAAGCAAGTCCTTAAGCAAAAAACTGAGCAACAGGAGTCACAGGTATTGGAATTAAGAAGAGTGATTAGAAAACCTGTTACACAAGTTACAAAAAGAAAAGTACATAGAATGATAGTACAAAATGATAATTTGGCAAAAGAAATAATCTGTGTTATCAATTCTGATATAAATGAAGAAAATGTATCTGAAAATCTTATTAGCACTCTAGAATGTGAAGGGACCTTTATTAGTAAAGAAAGTGAAGAACCATTGGATGTGGCACTTGAAGAAACAGGTAGAACAAGTGTATTCAAAAATGATTTAATTATCTCTGTTCCTGAAAAAAATTTTTCATCGTTTCCAAATGATACTTACAAAGAAAACAAAAAAACAATTTCCCTTATAAATATTAATGAAACAAAAATTGATTCAAAGTCTTTCATTACTGAAAGTTTTAGACAAGTTGTTTTGAGAAGAGTAATTAGAAGGCCAGTAGTTAAGCCAACACTTCGGAGAGTGTTTAGAAAACTTTTCATTGTTAAATCAGAAGAGCCTTCTTATGAACTTGCAAGAGAGAAATTAGATATGCAAGGTGAAAACCTTACCAAACCGATGACAATATCTCAATTAGAATCTGATAAACTCCTCAATTGTAATGAAAACAATGAAGTAATTTCTTTTGATATTAAGAAAAACCAGTCAAACCTATATGCCATGGAAAAAAAACAAATTTGTTTGAACCATTATAACCTACAACATTTGGAACCAACTAAAGTCAACAAGTTAGATTTTTTTGATTCAAGTATGCCAGGTCTATGTTTTGAAGAAGGATTTGAGATATCAAATTCACAACTACAAGAAGATTTTAAAGGTGTAGATAAAAGATTATTCTCCTCTACATTAATAAATCATGAAGAGAAAAGTGCAACTGAATTGCAGGAAAATGAGAAAATATCTATAGCTCCTTTAAAAACAGTATTTAAAAGCATTTGTTTAAGAAGAGTAATTAGGAAACCTGTTGTAAACACAACAAGGCGTCAGGTAATCAGAAAGTTCTTTCTAGAAGTGAATCAGTTAAACAATTTGTACTTTCCTATTGAAGCAGAAGATTCCATCCACAAAATTAAAGAAGATAGAAATGTGTTAGAGCAAATCAACTTAAGTCAATTTAGCAAGTTAAGCTTAAAAAACGATAATATGGAAAATAATATTCCTAGTTCCATTTATATTGATAACAAAATATCAGAAGAGAACATGGCTGCATCTATTTCAGAAAGAGTATTTGTTTCAAAAGTTGGCTCTGAAGATCCTAATTTGTGGGAAAAAGAGACACTACTATCAGTTGCCAAAAATGAGAATAATTCAGCACTTCTTTCTGAGGCCATGACAGAGGAGATCCTGATTGAAATAACAGCAAGAAAAATAATAAGGGTTGCAATTAAAAATTCAATGCCTGAAGTGTTAGAGGTGTCTCAGTCATTGAGTGTTAGTATGGGTATTAGTCTTTCTGATAGAAAGAATGGTTTACCAATTAAGTTGCATAAAAGTTCTTCAAATAACACAGACCCAGAAATGTGTCATCATGTTTATCGAACAGTTGAGCGAAAGCCTTTTGAGGTCCCTAGTAAACGCTCTGTTTTTAGAAAAATATATATAACTGTGGTTAATATAACTGAAATGTATCCTCAACTCGACAAACAACAATTCAAAAATGAAGAGGTAATTGCTTTTGAAACCTCAACAACTTTTCTCCAAGAAAGCATACCTACAATTGGCTCAGAAGATATAGAGCTATCTAGAAACAGAATAAGTGTAAAGCCAATTTATAATAAAGCTGATTTGCTTCCAAATAGCATTACAGATAAAGAGAACCTTTATGACAAAAAAGATATTAACACAAATGTAATACAATTACCAACTGATAGGGAAAGAATTAATCATTTAATTCCCATAACAAAGCCAAAAGAAACGCCAAGTGAGCACAAAACTGGAATAATTATGCATGTTTCAAAGAGAGATTATGAGGATACCGAATTCACAGTTTCAACTCCAATTACTTATACTTATGATTTTGGACAACAAATTGTTTTAAAGAAAACAATCCTATTACCAGAAGAGAATAACATTCCCAAATCAAAAAAATCTTCTTTTGAAATACCTGTTTCTGAAATTCCGCAAGAAATTTCCCTTAAGTTTAACGACCGCAAAAAGAAATTGCTAAGAAAAGTTACAAGAAAGCCTGTGATAGTCCCTACCAAAAGAACTGTAATAAGAAAATTATATCTTGAAAAATGTGACAGCATCAGAAAAATTTCATACATTTTACAAAGTCATTTGCTTGAGAGTGATAAAAATACAAATTCTAAATTTCATGAAGTAATAGTGAACGCACAAAAAAAAAATCAAATTATAACACATTTTGAGAAAATAACGAAGAAACAAAACATCACGATAACAACATTAGACGAAAAATATTTAAATAAATCAAAAAAAATATCATTTGAAACAACAAAGTCAGAAGATAATATAGAAGCATCGTCACCAGTGTCGTTTGAAGAATGCGCTCCGGCGGTGGCTTTTGACGAGTTTGAGCTATCTGAAGAAGAGATCTGTTCGAGACGAGTGTTTAGAGGAGTTGTTCATGTTGATAGAGACCTTGTTGAAGCGGAGCGAGGATCTTTGATCCTTCGTAAAGATGATGAGCTGGTGAAACATTTACCGTCCAGCAGTGCAGTTGAGGTGGACTTGATTGAGGTTTCAGAACCTGTGCTTGAAGAAGAGCAGATAGAGGTGACAGCTCGAAAGATAGTCCGAGTTGCTGCGAGCGTTTCAAGGCCAGACCTTTCGACTGACTCGCTAACTGCTGGTGCGACTGTTTGCACACCTGAATCACGGAAGAGTTTACCTGATGAAAGTGTGGTGTCTTCTTTAAAACTTGAAGAGCCTGTTGTGAGGCGTGAAGTTTTCCGAACTGTTCAGCGAAAGGCTGTTGTCCTTCCCACTCAGCGATCAGTGGTTAGAGAGGTGTCTAAGATTGAGGTTATTGAAGTGACAGGTGTTCCGGGTTTGCACGCAAGCAGGAATGTTGAGGAGATTGTTGAAGAAGCGTCACCAGTGTCGTTTGAAGAATGCGCTCCGGCGGTGGCTTTTGACGAGTTTGAGCTATCTGAAGAAGAGATCTGTTCGAGACGAGTGTTTAGAGGAGTTGTTCATGTTGATAGAGACCTTGTTGAAGCGGAGCGAGGATCTTTGATCCTTCGTAAAGATGATGAGCTGGTGAAACATTTACCGTCCAGCAGTGCAGTTGAGGTGGACTTGATTGAGGTTTCAGAACCTGTGCTTGAAGAAGAGCAGATAGAGGTGACAGCTCGAAAGATAGTCCGAGTTGCTGCGAGCGTTTCAAGGCCAGACCTTTCGACTGACTCGCTAACTGCTGGTGCGACTGTTTGCACACCTGAATCACGGAAGAGTTTACCTGATGAAAGTGTGGTGTCTTCTTTAAAACTTGAAGAGCCTGTTGTGAGGCGTGAAGTTTTCCGAACTGTTCAGCGAAAGGCTGTTGTCCTTCCCACTCAGCGATCAGTGGTTAGAGAGGTGTCTAAGATTGAGGTTACTGAAGTGACAGGTGTACCGGGTTTGCACGCAAGCAGGAATGTTGAGGAGATTGTTGAAGAAGCGTCACCAGTGTCGTTTGAAGAATGCGCTCCGGCGGTGGCTTTTGACGAGTTTGAGCTATCTGAAGAAGAGATCTGTTCGAGACGAGTGTTTAGAGGAGTTGTTCATGTTGATAGAGACCTTGTTGAAGCGGAGCGAGGATCTTTGATCCTTCGTAAAGATGATGAGCTGGTGAAACATTTACCGTCCAGCAGTGCAGTTGAGGTGGACTTGATTGAGGTTTCAGAACCTGTGCTTGAAGAAGAGCAGATAGAGGTGACAGCTCGAAAGATAGTCCGAGTTGCTGCGAGCGTTTCAAGGCCAGACCTTTCGACTGACTCGCTAACTGCTGGTGCGACTGTTTGCACACCTGAATCACGGAAGAGTTTACCTGATGAAAGTGTGGTGTCTTCTTTAAAACTTGAAGAGCCTGTTGTGAGGCGTGAAGTTTTCCGAACTGTTCAGCGAAAGGCTGTTGTCCTTCCCACTCAGCGATCAGTGGTTAGAGAGGTGTCTAAGATTGAGGTTACTGAAGTGACAGGTGTACCGGGTTTGCACGCAAGCAGGAATGTTGAGGAGATTGTTGAAGAAGCGTCACCAGTGTCGTTTGAAGAATGCGCTCCGGCGGTGGCTTTTGACGAGTTTGAGCTATCTGAAGAAGAGATCTGTTCGAGACGAGTGTTTAGAGGAGTTGTTCATGTTGATAGAGACCTTGTTGAAGCGGAGCGAGGATCTTTGATCCTTCGTAAAGATGATGAGCTGGTGAAACATTTACCGTCCAGCAGTGCAGTTGAGGTGGACTTGATTGAGGTTTCAGAACCTGTGCTTGAAGAAGAGCAGATAGAGGTGACAGCTCGAAAGATAGTCCGAGTTGCTGCGAGCGTTTCAAGGCCAGACCTTTCGACTGACTCGCTAACTGCTGGTGCGACTGTTTGCACACCTGAATCACGGAAGAGTTTACCTGATGAAAGTGTGGTGTCTTCTTTAAAACTTGAAGAGCCTGTTGTGAGGCGTGAAGTTTTCCGAACTGTTCAGCGAAAGGCTGTTGTCCTTCCCACTCAGCGATCAGTGGTTAGAGAGGTGTCTAAGATTGAGGTTACTGAAGTGACAGGTGTACCGGGTTTGCACGCAAGCAGGAATGTTGAGGAGATTGTTGAAGAAGCGTCACCAGTGTCGTTTGAAGAATGCGCTCCGGCGGTGGCTTTTGACGAGTTTGAGCTATCTGAAGAAGAGATCTGTTCGAGACGAGTGTTTAGAGGAGTTGTTCATGTTGATAGAGACCTTGTTGAAGCGGAGCGAGGATCTTTGATCCTTCGTAAAGATGATGAGCTGGTGAAACATTTACCGTCCAGCAGTGCAGTTGAGGTGGACTTGATTGAGGTTTCAGAACCTGTGCTTGAAGAAGAGCAGATAGAGGTGACAGCTCGAAAGATAGTCCGAGTTGCTGCGAGCGTTTCAAGGCCAGACCTTTCGACTGACTCGCTAACTGCTGGTGCGACTGTTTGCACACCTGAATCACGGAAGAGTTTACCTGATGAAAGTGTGGTGTCTTCTTTAAAACTTGAAGAGCCTGTTGTGAGGCGTGAAGTTTTCCGAACTGTTCAGCGAAAGGCTGTTGTCCTTCCCACTCAGCGATCAGTGGTTAGAGAGGTGTCTAAGATTGAGGTTACTGAAGTGACAGGTGTACCGGGTTTGCACGCAAGCAGGAATGTTGAGGAGATTGTTGAAGAAGCGTCACCAGTGTCGTTTGAAGAATGCGCTCCGGCGGTGGCTTTTGACGAGTTTGAGCTATCTGAAGAAGAGATCTGTTCGAGACGAGTGTTTAGAGGAGTTGTTCATGTTGATAGAGACCTTGTTGAAGCGGAGCGAGGATCTTTGATCCTTCGTAAAGATGATGAGCTGGTGAAACATTTACCGTCCAGCAGTGCAGTTGAGGTGGACTTGATTGAGGTTTCAGAACCTGTGCTTGAAGAAGAGCAGATAGAGGTGACAGCTCGAAAGATAGTCCGAGTTGCTGCGAGCGTTTCAAGGCCAGACCTTTCGACTGACTCGCTAACTGCTGGTGCGACTGTTTGCACACCTGAATCACGGAAGAGTTTACCTGATGAAAGTGTGGTGTCTTCTTTAAAACTTGAAGAGCCTGTTGTGAGGCGTGAAGTTTTCCGAACTGTTCAGCGAAAGGCTGTTGTCCTTCCCACTCAGCGATCAGTGGTTAGAGAGGTGTCTAAGATTGAGGTTACTGAAGTGACAGGTGTACCGGGTTTGCACGCAAGCAGGAATGTTGAGGAGATTGTTGAAGAAGCGTCACCAGTGTCGTTTGAAGAATGCGCTCCGGCGGTGGCTTTTGACGAGTTTGAGCTATCTGAAGAAGAGATCTGTTCGAGACGAGTGTTTAGAGGAGTTGTTCATGTTGATAGAGACCTTGTTGAAGCGGAGCGAGGATCTTTGATCCTTCGTAAAGATGATGAGCTGGTGAAACATTTACCGTCCAGCAGTGCAGTTGAGGTGGACTTGATTGAGGTTTCAGAACCTGTGCTTGAAGAAGAGCAGATAGAGGTGACAGCTCGAAAGATAGTCCGAGTTGCTGCGAGCGTTTCAAGGCCAGACCTTTCGACTGACTCGCTAACTGCTGGTGCGACTGTTTGCACACCTGAATCACGGAAGAGTTTACCTGATGAAAGTGTGGTGTCTTCTTTAAAACTTGAAGAGCCTGTTGTGAGGCGTGAAGTTTTCCGAACTGTTCAGCGAAAGGCTGTTGTCCTTCCCACTCAGCGATCAGTGGTTAGAGAGGTGTCTAAGATTGAGGTTACTGAAGTGACAGGTGTACCGGGTTTGCACGCAAGCAGGAATGTTGAGGAGATTGTTGAAGAAGCGTCACCAGTGTCGTTTGAAGAATGCGCTCCGGCGGTGGCTTTTGACGAGTTTGAGCTATCTGAAGAAGAGATCTGTTCGAGACGAGTGTTTAGAGGAGTTGTTCATGTTGATAGAGACCTTGTTGAAGCGGAGCGAGGATCTTTGATCCTTCGTAAAGATGATGAGCTGGTGAAACATTTACCGTCCAGCAGTGCAGTTGAGGTGGACTTGATTGAGGTTTCAGAACCTGTGCTTGAAGAAGAGCAGATAGAGGTGACAGCTCGAAAGATAGTCCGAGTTGCTGCGAGCGTTTCAAGGCCAGACCTTTCGACTGACTCGCTAACTGCTGGTGCGACTGTTTGCACACCTGAATCACGGAAGAGTTTACCTGATGAAAGTGTGGTGTCTTCTTTAAAACTTGAAGAGCCTGTTGTGAGGCGTGAAGTTTTCCGAACTGTTCAGCGAAAGGCTGTTGTCCTTCCCACTCAGCGATCAGTGGTTAGAGAGGTGTCTAAGATTGAGGTTACTGAAGTGACAGGTGTACCGGGTTTGCACGCAAGCAGGAATGTTGAGGAGATTGTTGAAGAAGCGTCACCAGTGTCGTTTGAAGAATGCGCTCCGGCGGTGGCTTTTGACGAGTTTGAGCTATCTGAAGAAGAGATCTGTTCGAGACGAGTGTTTAGAGGAGTTGTTCATGTTGATAGAGACCTTGTTGAAGCGGAGCGAGGATCTTTGATCCTTCGTAAAGATGATGAGCTGGTGAAACATTTACCGTCCAGCAGTGCAGTTGAGGTGGACTTGATTGAGGTTTCAGAACCTGTGCTTGAAGAAGAGCAGATAGAGGTGACAGCTCGAAAGATAGTCCGAGTTGCTGCGAGCGTTTCAAGGCCAGACCTTTCGACTGACTCGCTAACTGCTGGTGCGACTGTTTGCACACCTGAATCACGGAAGAGTTTACCTGATGAAAGTGTGGTGTCTTCTTTAAAACTTGAAGAGCCTGTTGTGAGGCGTGAAGTTTTCCGAACTGTTCAGCGAAAGGCTGTTGTCCTTCCCACTCAGCGATCAGTGGTTAGAGAGGTGTCTAAGATTGAGGTTACTGAAGTGACAGGTGTACCGGGTTTGCACGCAAGCAGGAATGTTGAGGAGATTGTTGAAGAAGCGTCACCAGTGTCGTTTGAAGAATGCGCTCCGGCGGTGGCTTTTGACGAGTTTGAGCTATCTGAAGAAGAGATCTGTTCGAGACGAGTGTTTAGAGGAGTTGTTCATGTTGATAGAGACCTTGTTGAAGCGGAGCGAGGATCTTTGATCCTTCGTAAAGATGATGAGCTGGTGAAACATTTACCGTCCAGCAGTGCAGTTGAGGTGGACTTGATTGAGGTTTCAGAACCTGTGCTTGAAGAAGAGCAGATAGAGGTGACAGCTCGAAAGATAGTCCGAGCTGCTGCGAGCGTTTCAAGGCCAGACCTTTCGACTGACTCGCTAACTGCTGGTGCGACTGTTTGCACACCTGAATCACGGAAGAGTTTACCTGATGAAAGTGTGGTGTCTTCTTTAAAACTTGAAGAGCCTGTTGTGAGGCGTGAAGTTTTCCGAACTGTTCAGCGAAAGGCTGTTGTCCTTCCCACTCAGCGATCAGTGGTTAGAGAGGTGCCTAAGATTGAGGTTACTGAAGTGACAGGTGTACCGGGTTTGCACGCAAGCAGGAATGTTGAGGAGATTGTTGAAGAAGCGTCACCAGTGTCGTTTGAAGAATGCGCTCCGGCGGTGGCTTTTGACGAGTTTGAGCTATCTGAAGAAGAGATCTGTTCGAGACGAGTGTTTAGAGGAGTTGTTCATGTTGATAGAGACCTTGTTGAAGCGGAGCGAGGATCTTTGATCCTTCGTAAAGATGATGAGCTGGTGAAACATTTACCGTCCAGCAGTGCAGTTGAGGTGGACTTGATTGAGGTTTCAGAACCTGTGCTTGAAGAAGAGCAGATAGAGGTGACAGCTCGAAAGATAGTCCGAGTTGCTGCGAGCGTTTCAAGGCCAGACCTTTCGACTGACTCGCTAACTGCTGGTGCGACTGTTTGCACACCTGAATCACGGAAGAGTTTACCTGATGAAAGTGTGGTGTCTTCTTTAAAACTTGAAGAGCCTGTTGTGAGGCGTGAAGTTTTCCGAACTGTTCAGCGAAAGGCTGTTGTCCTTCCCACTCAGCGATCAGTGGTTAGAGAGGTGTCTAAGATTGAGGTTACTGAAGTGACAGGTGTACCGGGTTTGCACGCAAGCAGGAATGTTGAGGAGATTGTTGAAGAAGCGTCACCAGTGTCGTTTGAAGAATGCGCTCCGGCGGTGGCTTTTGACGAGTTTGAGCTATCTGAAGAAGAGATCTGTTCGAGACGAGTGTTTAGAGGAGTTGTTCATGTTGATAGAGACCTTGTTGAAGCGGAGCGAGGATCTTTGATCCTTCGTAAAGATGATGAGCTGGTGAAACATTTACCGTCCAGCAGTGCAGTTGAGGTGGACTTGATTGAGGTTTCAGAACCTGTGCTTGAAGAAGAGCAGATAGAGGTGACAGCTCGAAAGATAGTCCGAGTTGCTGCGAGCGTTTCAAGGCCAGACCTTTCGACTGACTCGCTAACTGCTGGTGCGACTGTTTGCACACCTGAATCACGGAAGAGTTTACCTGATGAAAGTGTGGTGTCTTCTTTAAAACTTGAAGAGCCTGTTGTGAGGCGTGAAGTTTTCCGAACTGTTCAGCGAAAGGCTGTTGTCCTTCCCACTCAGCGATCAGTGGTTAGAGAGGTGTCTAAGATTGAGGTTACTGAAGTGACAGGTGTACCGGGTTTGCACGCAAGCAGGAATGTTGAGGAGATTGTTGAAGAAGCGTCACCAGTGTCGTTTGAAGAATGCGCTCCGGCGGTGGCTTTTGACGAGTTTGAGCTATCTGAAGAAGAGATCTGTTCGAGACGAGTGTTTAGAGGAGTTGTTCATGTTGATAGAGACCTTGTTGAAGCGGAGCGAGGATCTTTGATCCTTCGTAAAGATGATGAGCTGGTGAAACATTTACCGTCCAGCAGTGCAGTTGAGGTGGACTTGATTGAGGTTTCAGAACCTGTGCTTGAAGAAGAGCAGATAGAGGTGACAGCTCGAAAGATAGTCCGAGTTGCTGCGAGCGTTTCAAGGCCAGACCTTTCGACTGACTCGCTAACTGCTGGTGCGACTGTTTGCACACCTGAATCACGGAAGAGTTTACCTGATGAAAGTGTGGTGTCTTCTTTAAAACTTGAAGAGCCTGTTGTGAGGCGTGAAGTTTTCCGAACTGTTCAGCGAAAGGCTGTTGTCCTTCCCACTCAGCGATCAGTGGTTAGAGAGGTGTCTAAGATTGAGGTTACTGAAGTGACAGGTGTACCGGGTTTGCACGCAAGCAGGAATGTTGAGGAGATTGTTGAAGAAGCGTCACCAGTGTCGTTTGAAGAATGCGCTCCGGCGGTGGCTTTTGACGAGTTTGAGCTATCTGAAGAAGAGATCTGTTCGAGACGAGTGTTTAGAGGAGTTGTTCATGTTGATAGAGACCTTGTTGAAGCGGAGCGAGGATCTTTGATCCTTCGTAAAGATGATGAGCTGGTGAAACATTTACCGTCCAGCAGTGCAGTTGAGGTGGACTTGATTGAGGTTTCAGAACCTGTGCTTGAAGAAGAGCAGATAGAGGTGACAGCTCGAAAGATAGTCCGAGTTGCTGCGAGCGTTTCAAGGCCAGACCTTTCGACTGACTCGCTAACTGCTGGTGCGACTGTTTGCACACCTGAATCACGGAAGAGTTTACCTGATGAAAGTGTGGTGTCTTCTTTAAAACTTGAAGAGCCTGTTGTGAGGCGTGAAGTTTTCCGAACTGTTCAGCGAAAGGCTGTTGTCCTTCCCACTCAGCGATCAGTGGTTAGAGAGGTGTCTAAGATTGAGGTTACTGAAGTGACAGGTGTACCGGGTTTGCACGCAAGCAGGAATGTTGAGGAGATTGTTGAAGAAGCGTCACCAGTGTCGTTTGAAGAATGCGCTCCGGCGGTGGCTTTTGACGAGTTTGAGCTATCTGAAGAAGAGATCTGTTCGAGACGAGTGTTTAGAGGAGTTGTTCATGTTGATAGAGACCTTGTTGAAGCGGAGCGAGGATCTTTGATCCTTCGTAAAGATGATGAGCTGGTGAAACATTTACCGTCCAGCAGTGCAGTTGAGGTGGACTTGATTGAGGTTTCAGAACCTGTGCTTGAAGAAGAGCAGATAGAGGTGACAGCTCGAAAGATAGTCCGAGTTGCTGCGAGCGTTTCAAGGCCAGACCTTTCGACTGACTCGCTAACTGCTGGTGCGACTGTTTGCACACCTGAATCACGGAAGAGTTTACCTGATGAAAGTGTGGTGTCTTCTTTAAAACTTGAAGAGCCTGTTGTGAGGCGTGAAGTTTTCCGAACTGTTCAGCGAAAGGCTGTTGTCCTTCCCACTCAGCGATCAGTGGTTAGAGAGGTGTCTAAGATTGAGGTTACTGAAGTGACAGGTGTACCGGGTTTGCACGCAAGCAGGAATGTTGAGGAGATTGTTGAAGAAGCGTCACCAGTGTCGTTTGAAGAATGCGCTCCGGCGGTGGCTTTTGACGAGTTTGAGCTATCTGAAGAAGAGATCTGTTCGAGACGAGTGTTTAGAGGAGTTGTTCATGTTGATAGAGACCTTGTTGAAGCGGAGCGAGGATCTTTGATCCTTCGTAAAGATGATGAGCTGGTGAAACATTTACCGTCCAGCAGTGCAGTTGAGGTGGACTTGATTGAGGTTTCAGAACCTGTGCTTGAAGAAGAGCAGATAGAGGTGACAGCTCGAAAGATAGTCCGAGTTGCTGCGAGCGTTTCAAGGCCAGACCTTTCGACTGACTCGCTAACTGCTGGTGCGACTGTTTGCACACCTGAATCACGGAAGAGTTTACCTGATGAAAGTGTGGTGTCTTCTTTAAAACTTGAAGAGCCTGTTGTGAGGCGTGAAGTTTTCCGAACTGTTCAGCGAAAGGCTGTTGTCCTTCCCACTCAGCGATCAGTGGTTAGAGAGGTGCCTAAGATTGTGGTTACTGAAGTGACAGGTGTACCGGGTTTGCACGCAAGCAGGAATGTTGAGGAGATTGTTGAAGAAGCGTCACCAGTGTCGTTTGAAGAATGCGCTCCGGCGGTGGCTTTTGACGAGTTTGAGCTATCTGAAGAAGAGATCTGTTCGAGACGAGTGTTTAGAGGAGTTGTTCATGTTGATAGAGACCTTGTTGAAGCGGAGCGAGGATCTTTGATCCTTCGTAAAGATGATGAGCTGGTGAAACATTTACCGTCCAGCAGTGCAGTTGAGGTGGACTTGATTGAGGTTTCAGAACCTGTGCTTGAAGAAGAGCAGATAGAGGTGACAGCTCGAAAGATAGTCCGAGTTGCTGCGAGCGTTTCAAGGCCAGACCTTTCGACTGACTCGCTAACTGCTGGTGCGACTGTTTGCACACCTGAATCACGGAAGAGTTTACCTGATGAAAGTGTGGTGTCTTCTTTAAAACTTGAAGAGCCTGTTGTGAGGCGTGAAGTTTTCCGAACTGTTCAGCGAAAGGCTGTTGTCCTTCCCACTCAGCGATCAGTGGTTAGAGAGGTGTCTAAGATTGAGGTTACTGAAGTGACAGGTGTACCGGGTTTGCACGCAAGCAGGAATGTTGAGGAGATTGTTGAAGAAGCGTCACCAGTGTCGTTTGAAGAATGCGCTCCGGCGGTGGCTTTTGACGAGTTTGAGCTATCTGAAGAAGAGATCTGTTCGAGACGAGTGTTTAGAGGAGTTGTTCATGTTGATAGAGACCTTGTTGAAGCGGAGCGAGGATCTTTGATCCTTCGTAAAGATGATGAGCTGGTGAAACATTTACCGTCCAGCAGTGCAGTTGAGGTGGACTTGATTGAGGTTTCAGAACCTGTGCTTGAAGAGGAGCAGGTTGAAGTTATTACTCGTAGAGTATTTCGTGAAAGGACCATTGTCTCTTGTAATCATTTATTACCACCATCAACTCCCATCATATGCACTTTTGATTTTCAGCGACCGGTGGTTATTGTGCGAACCATCTTGTTACCTGATGATTCTGTTATTCAGGCACAAAATAACCTTTCTTCTGAGGTGCCTGATGGTGTTTCATCTTTGGCGCTTTACAATGATTCCGCGCATGTTGTTTCTGATGTTTCTGTAAGTTATATTTTTAGAACTGTTCGGCGAATGCCTGTAGTAGTTCCCACCAGGCGTACTGTTTTTAGAGTGCTCTTTCCTCATGTTGGTGACTCGCCTCGTTTATCGTTTTCTCACAAGAAAATCGCAGCGGAGCCTGTTTATGAGAGAATCGCAGTTTCCTTTCAAGAGCCAATATCTTCTCAAAATATTGACGAAAGCGCTATTATTGAGGATCATGTTACAGTGAGAAAGGTTTATCGAAATGCAAATTTTAATCATTCAGACTTTGTTGATATAAGGACTGACAGCTGTTTTGGTAATGATATTTTTGTAGGCAAAGTGTCTTACTTGCCTACCATTTCTGAGATTGAGGAAGATTCGGTTACTCTCTCTGACTCTGTAGGTGAGGTAGCTCATATTGAGATGACTAGTCGAAAAGTGGTGCGTATTGTTAACAAATCTCCTATGGCTGCAGCGTTTTCTGTCTCTGAATCTTTAAATCGTAATGTGGAAGTTATACCTTATGGTTTGAAGGATATTTTTCCAAATAATAACATCCAAGATCACGTATCGGTTCAAGAAACAGCCGTTTGTCATCTTGTTTTACGAACAGTTCAAAGAAAGCCAGTGGCAGTTCCAACGCTGCGTTCAGTTTTTAGGAAAGATTTTGTGTCTGAGGTTGATGTAATTCAGTTCCCTAATGAACTTCAAATAGTCCCATATGTAAACAATGAGGAGATAGTTGTGCAAACTACAGCAGTGTCATTTCAAGAATGTATTCCAGATGTTAGTTTTGAGGGTAGTGAGCTATCTGAAGAGACTGTCAATGTTAGGCAAGTTACGAGAACTGCCTCACTATTTTCAATAAGACCTGCAAATATGAATCAAGAATCATTCTCTAGAGAAAAAGTAAATGCCGATTTTAGAAAGACATATTATGCACCAGATTGTAATAAGCGAGAAAATTCAGATTCAAATATGTCGCCTTTGTCAGATGAGGTAGAAGAGCTGGTTACTCGAAAGATCGTCCGGGTAATAAAAAGATCACAAAAATTTGAATCATCATTAAAATCAGATTCCATAAGTGAAAACTTAGAGCACAGATCATCTGATTCTACAGATGCGTCAATTAAAGAGAGTACGTTGTTTTCTTTAAAACTTGAAGAGCCTGTTGTGAGGCGTGAAGTTTTCCGAACTGTTCAGCGAAAGGCTGTTGTCCTTCCCACTCAGCGATCAGTGGTTAGAGAGGTGTCTAAGATTGAGGTTACTGAAGTGACAGGTGTACCGGGTTTGCACGCAAGCAGGAATGTTGAGGAGATTGTTGAAGAAGCGTCACCAGTGTCGTTTGAAGAATGCGCTCCGGCGGTGGCTTTTGACGAGTTTGAGCTATCTGAAGAAGAGATCTGTTCGAGACGAGTGTTTAGAGGAGTTGTTCATGTTGATAGAGACCTTGTTGAAGCGGAGCGAGGATCTTTGATCCTTCGTAAAGATGATGAGCTGGTGAAACATTTACCGTCCAGCAGTGCAGTTGAGGTGGACTTGATTGAGGTTTCAGAACCTGTGCTTGAAGAAGAGCAGATAGAGGTGACAGCTCGAAAGATAGTCCGAGTTGCTGCGAGCGTTTCAAGGCCAGACCTTTCGACTGACTCGCTAACTGCTGGTGCGACTGTTTGCACACCTGAATCACGGAAGAGTTTACCTGATGAAAGTGTGGTGTCTTCTTTAAAACTTGAAGAGCCTGTTGTGAGGCGTGAAGTTTTCCGAACTGTTCAGCGAAAGGCTGTTGTCCTTCCCACTCAGCGATCAGTGGTTAGAGAGGTGCCTAAGATTGAGGTTACTGAAGTGACAGGTGTACCGGGTTTGCACGCAAGCAGGAATGTTGAGGAGATTGTTGAAGAAGCGTCACCAGTGTCGTTTGAAGAATGCGCTCCGGCGGTGGCTTTTGACGAGTTTGAGCTATCTGAAGAAGAGATCTGTTCGAGACGAGTGTTTAGAGGAGTTGTTCATGTTGATAGAGACCTTGTTGAAGCGGAGCGAGGATCTTTGATCCTTCGTAAAGATGATGAGCTGGTGAAACATTTACCGTCCAGCAGTGCAGTTGAGGTGGACTTGATTGAGGTTTCAGAACCTGTGCTTGAAGAAGAGCAGATAGAGGTGACAGCTCGAAAGATAGTCCGAGTTGCTGCGAGCGTTTCAAGGCCAGACCTTTCGACTGACTCGCTAACTGCTGGTGCGACTGTTTGCACACCTGAATCACGGAAGAGTTTACCTGATGAAAGTGTGGTGTCTTCTTTAAAACTTGAAGAGCCTGTTGTGAGGCGTGAAGTTTTCCGAACTGTTCAGCGAAAGGCTGTTGTCCTTCCCACTCAGCGATCAGTGGTTAGAGAGGTGTCTAAGATTGAGGTTACTGAAGTGACAGGTGTACCGGGTTTGCACGCAAGCAGGAATGTTGAGGAGATTGTTGAAGAAGCGTCACCAGTGTCGTTTGAAGAATGCGCTCCGGCGGTGGCTTTTGACGAGTTTGAGCTATCTGAAGAAGAGATCTGTTCGAGACGAGTGTTTAGAGGAGTTGTTCATGTTGATAGAGACCTTGTTGAAGCGGAGCGAGGATCTTTGATCCTTCGTAAAGATGATGAGCTGGTGAAACATTTACCGTCCAGCAGTGCAGTTGAGGTGGACTTGATTGAGGTTTCAGAACCTGTGCTTGAAGAAGAGCAGATAGAGGTGACAGCTCGAAAGATAGTCCGAGTTGCTGCGAGCGTTTCAAGGCCAGACCTTTCGACTGACTCGCTAACTGCTGGTGCGACTGTTTGCACACCTGAATCACGGAAGAGTTTACCTGATGAAAGTGTGGTGTCTTCTTTAAAACTTGAAGAGCCTGTTGTGAGGCGTGAAGTTTTCCGAACTGTTCAGCGAAAGGCTGTTGTCCTTCCCACTCAGCGATCGGTGGTTAGAGAGGTGCCTAAGATTGTGGTTACTGAAGTGACAGGTGTACCGGGTTTGCACGCAAGCAGGAATGTTGAGGAGATTGTTGAAGAAGCGTCACCAGTGTCGTTTGAAGAATGCGCTCCGGCGGTGGCTTTTGACGAGTTTGAGCTATCTGAAGAAGAGATCTGTTCGAGACGAGTGTTTAGAGGAGTTGTTCATGTTGATAGAGACCTTGTTGAAGCGGAGCGAGGATCTTTGATCCTTCGTAAAGATGATGAGCTGGTGAAACATTTACCGTCCAGCAGTGCAGTTGAGGTGGACTTGATTGAGGTTTCAGAACCTGTGCTTGAAGAAGAGCAGATAGAGGTGACAGCTCGAAAGATAGTCCGAGTTGCTGCGAGCGTTTCAAGGCCAGACCTTTCGACTGACTCGCTAACTGCTGGTGCGACTGTTTGCACACCTGAATCACGGAAGAGTTTACCTGATGAAAGTGTGGTGTCTTCTTTAAAACTTGAAGAGCCTGTTGTGAGGCGTGAAGTTTTCCGAACTGTTCAGCGAAAGGCTGTTGTCCTTCCCACTCAGCGATCAGTGGTTAGAGAGGTGTCTAAGATTGAGGTTACTGAAGTGACAGGTGTACCGGGTTTGCACGCAAGCAGGAATGTTGAGGAGATTGTTGAAGAAGCGTCACCAGTGTCGTTTGAAGAATGCGCTCCGGCGGTGGCTTTTGACGAGTTTGAGCTATCTGAAGAAGAGATCTGTTCGAGACGAGTGTTTAGAGGAGTTGTTCATGTTGATAGAGACCTTGTTGAAGCGGAGCGAGGATCTTTGATCCTTCGTAAAGATGATGAGCTGGTGAAACATTTACCGTCCAGCAGTGCAGTTGAGGTGGACTTGATTGAGGTTTCAGAACCTGTGCTTGAAGAAGAGCAGATAGAGGTGACAGCTCGAAAGATAGTCCGAGTTGCTGCGAGCGTTTCAAGGCCAGACCTTTCGACTGACTCGCTAACTGCTGGTGCGACTGTTTGCACACCTGAATCACGGAAGAGTTTACCTGATGAAAGTGTGGTGTCTTCTTTAAAACTTGAAGAGCCTGTTGTGAGGCGTGAAGTTTTCCGAACTGTTCAGCGAAAGGCTGTTGTCCTTCCCACTCAGCGATCAGTGGTTAGAGAGGTGTCTAAGATTGAGGTTACTGAAGTGACAGGTGTACCGGGTTTGCACGCAAGCAGGAATGTTGAGGAGATTGTTGAAGAAGCGTCACCAGTGTCGTTTGAAGAATGCGCTCCGGCGGTGGCTTTTGACGAGTTTGAGCTATCTGAAGAAGAGATCTGTTCGAGACGAGTGTTTAGAGGAGTTGTTCATGTTGATAGAGACCTTGTTGAAGCGGAGCGAGGATCTTTGATCCTTCGTAAAGATGATGAGCTGGTGAAACATTTACCGTCCAGCAGTGCAGTTGAGGTGGACTTGATTGAGGTTTCAGAACCTGTGCTTGAAGAAGAGCAGATAGAGGTGACAGCTCGAAAGATAGTCCGAGTTGCTGCGAGCGTTTCAAGGCCAGACCTTTCGACTGACTCGCTAACTGCTGGTGCGACTGTTTGCACACCTGAATCACGGAAGAGTTTACCTGATGAAAGTGTGGTGTCTTCTTTAAAACTTGAAGAGCCTGTTGTGAGGCGTGAAGTTTTCCGAACTGTTCAGCGAAAGGCTGTTGTCCTTCCCACTCAGCGATCAGTGGTTAGAGAGGTGTCTAAGATTGAGGTTACTGAAGTGACAGGTGTACCGGGTTTGCACGCAAGCAGGAATGTTGAGGAGATTGTTGAAGAAGCGTCACCAGTGTCGTTTGAAGAATGCGCTCCGGCGGTGGCTTTTGACGAGTTTGAGCTATCTGAAGAAGAGATCTGTTCGAGACGAGTGTTTAGAGGAGTTGTTCATGTTGATAGAGACCTTGTTGAAGCGGAGCGAGGATCTTTGATCCTTCGTAAAGATGATGAGCTGGTGAAACATTTACCGTCCAGCAGTGCAGTTGAGGTGGACTTGATTGAGGTTTCAGAACCTGTGCTTGAAGAAGAGCAGATAGAGGTGACAGCTCGAAAGATAGTCCGAGTTGCTGCGAGCGTTTCAAGGCCAGACCTTTCGACTGACTCGCTAACTGCTGGTGCGACTGTTTGCACACCTGAATCACGGAAGAGTTTACCTGATGAAAGTGTGGTGTCTTCTTTAAAACTTGAAGAGCCTGTTGTGAGGCGTGAAGTTTTCCGAACTGTTCAGCGAAAGGCTGTTGTCCTTCCCACTCAGCGATCAGTGGTTAGAGAGGTGTCTAAGATTGAGGTTACTGAAGTGACAGGTGTACCGGGTTTGCACGCAAGCAGGAATGTTGAGGAGATTGTTGAAGAAGCGTCACCAGTGTCGTTTGAAGAATGCGCTCCGGCGGTGGCTTTTGACGAGTTTGAGCTATCTGAAGAAGAGATCTGTTCGAGACGAGTGTTTAGAGGAGTTGTTCATGTTGATAGAGACCTTGTTGAAGCGGAGCGAGGATCTTTGATCCTTCGTAAAGATGATGAGCTGGTGAAACATTTACCGTCCAGCAGTGCAGTTGAGGTGGACTTGATTGAGGTTTCAGAACCTGTGCTTGAAGAAGAGCAGATAGAGGTGACAGCTCGAAAGATAGTCCGAGTTGCTGCGAGCGTTTCAAGGCCAGACCTTTCGACTGACTCGCTAACTGCTGGTGCGACTGTTTGCACACCTGAATCACGGAAGAGTTTACCTGATGAAAGTGTGGTGTCTTCTTTAAAACTTGAAGAGCCTGTTGTGAGGCGTGAAGTTTTCCGAACTGTTCAGCGAAAGGCTGTTGTCCTTCCCACTCAGCGATCAGTGGTTAGAGAGGTGTCTAAGATTGAGGTTACTGAAGTGACAGGTGTACCGGGTTTGCACGCAAGCAGGAATGTTGAGGAGATTGTTGAAGAAGCGTCACCAGTGTCGTTTGAAGAATGCGCTCCGGCGGTGGCTTTTGACGAGTTTGAGCTATCTGAAGAAGAGATCTGTTCGAGACGAGTGTTTAGAGGAGTTGTTCATGTTGATAGAGACCTTGTTGAAGCGGAGCGAGGATCTTTGATCCTTCGTAAAGATGATGAGCTGGTGAAACATTTACCGTCCAGCAGTGCAGTTGAGGTGGACTTGATTGAGGTTTCAGAACCTGTGCTTGAAGAAGAGCAGATAGAGGTGACAGCTCGAAAGATAGTCCGAGTTGCTGCGAGCGTTTCAAGGCCAGACCTTTCGACTGACTCGCTAACTGCTGGTGCGACTGTTTGCACACCTGAATCACGGAAGAGTTTACCTGATGAAAGTGTGGTGTCTTCTTTAAAACTTGAAGAGCCTGTTGTGAGGCGTGAAGTTTTCCGAACTGTTCAGCGAAAGGCTGTTGTCCTTCCCACTCAGCGATCAGTGGTTAGAGAGGTGTCTAAGATTGAGGTTACTGAAGTGACAGGTGTACCGGGTTTGCACGCAAGCAGGAATGTTGAGGAGATTGTTGAAGAAGCGTCACCAGTGTCGTTTGAAGAATGCGCTCCGGCGGTGGCTTTTGACGAGTTTGAGCTATCTGAAGAAGAGATCTGTTCGAGACGAGTGTTTAGAGGAGTTGTTCATGTTGATAGAGACCTTGTTGAAGCGGAGCGAGGATCTTTGATCCTTCGTAAAGATGATGAGCTGGTGAAACATTTACCGTCCAGCAGTGCAGTTGAGGTGGACTTGATTGAGGTTTCAGAACCTGTGCTTGAAGAGGAGCAGGTTGAAGTTATTACTCGTAGAGTATTTCGTGAAAGGACCATTGTCTCTTTTAATCATTTATTACCACCATCAACTCCCATCATATGCACTTTTGATTTTCAGCGACCGGTGGTTATTGTGCGAACCATCTTGTTACCTGATGATTCTGTTATTCAGGCACAAAATAACCTTTCTTCTGAGGTGCCTGATGGTGTTTCATCTTTGGCGCTTTACAATGATTCCGCGCATGTTGTTTCTGATGTTTCTGTAAGTTATATTTTTAGAACTGTTCGGCGAATGCCTGTAGTAGTTCCCACCAGGCGTACTGTTTTTAGAGTGCTCTTTCCTCATGTTGGTGACTCGCCTCGTTTATCGTTTTCTCACAAGAAAATCGCAGCGGAGCCTGTTTATGAGAGAATCGCAGTTTCCTTTCAAGAGCCAATATCTTCTCAAAATATTGACGAAAGCGCTATTATTGAGGATCATGTTACAGTGAGAAAGGTTTATCGAAATGCAAATTTTAATCATTCAGACTTTGTTGATATAAGGACTGACAGCTGTTTTGGTAATGATATTTTTGTAGGCAAAGTGTCTTACTTGCCTACCATTTCTGAGATTGAGGAAGATTCGGTTACTCTCTCTGACTCTGTAGGTGAGGTAGCTCATATTGAGATGACTAGTCGAAAAGTGGTGCGTATTGTTAACAAATCTCCTATGGCTGCAGCGTTTTCTGTCTCTGAATCTTTAAATCGTAATGTGGAAGTTATACCTTATGGTTTGAAGGATATTTTTCCAAATAATAACATCCAAGATCACGTATCGGTTCAAGAAACAGCCGTTTGTCATCTTGTTTTACGAACAGTTCAAAGAAAGCCAGTGGCAGTTCCAACGCTGCGTTCAGTTTTTAGGAAAGATTTTGTGTCTGAGGTTGATGTAATTCAGTTCCCTAATGAACTTCAAATAGTCCCATATGTAAACAATGAGGAGATAGTTGTGCAAACTACAGCAGTGTCATTTCAAGAATGTATTCCAGATGTTAGTTTTGAGGGTAGTGAGCTATCTGAAGAGACTGTCAATGTTAGGCAAGTTACGAGAACTGCCTCACTATTTTCAATAAGACCTGCAAATATGAATCAAGAATCATTCTCTAGAGAAAAAGTAAATGCCGATTTTAGAAAGACATATTATGCACCAGATTGTAATAAGCGAGAAAATTCAGATTCAAATATGTCGCCTTTGTCAGATGAGGTAGAAGAGCTGGTTACTCGAAAGATCGTCCGGGTAATAAAAAGATCACAAAAATTTGAATCATCATTAAAATCAGATTCCATAAGTGAAAACTTAGAGCACAGATCATCTGATTCTACAGATGCGTCAATTAAAGAGAGTACGTTGTTTTCTTTAAAACTTGAAGAGCCTGTTGTGAGGCGTGAAGTTTTCCGAACTGTTCAGCGAAAGGCTGTTGTCCTTCCCACTCAGCGATCAGTGGTTAGAGAGGTGTCTAAGATTGAGGTTACTGAAGTGACAGGTGTACCGGGTTTGCACGCAAGCAGGAATGTTGAGGAGATTGTTGAAGAAGCGTCACCAGTGTCGTTTGAAGAATGCGCTCCGGCGGTGGCTTTTGACGAGTTTGAGCTATCTGAAGAAGAGATCTGTTCGAGACGAGTGTTTAGAGGAGTTGTTCATGTTGATAGAGACCTTGTTGAAGCGGAGCGAGGATCTTTGATCCTTCGTAAAGATGATGAGCTGGTGAAACATTTACCGTCCAGCAGTGCAGTTGAGGTGGACTTGATTGAGGTTTCAGAACCTGTGCTTGAAGAAGAGCAGATAGAGGTGACAGCTCGAAAGATAGTCCGAGTTGCTGCGAGCGTTTCAAGGCCAGACCTTTCGACTGACTCGCTAACTGCTGGTGCGACTGTTTGCACACCTGAATCACGGAAGAGTTTACCTGATGAAAGTGTGGTGTCTTCTTTAAAACTTGAAGAGCCTGTTGTGAGGCGTGAAGTTTTCCGAACTGTTCAGCGAAAGGCTGTTGTCCTTCCCACTCAGCGATCAGTGGTTAGAGAGGTGCCTAAGATTGAGGTTACTGAAGTGACAGGTGTACCGGGTTTGCACGCAAGCAGGAATGTTGAGGAGATTGTTGAAGAAGCGTCACCAGTGTCGTTTGAAGAATGCGCTCCGGCGGTGGCTTTTGACGAGTTTGAGCTATCTGAAGAAGAGATCTGTTCGAGACGAGTGTTTAGAGGAGTTGTTCATGTTGATAGAGACCTTGTTGAAGCGGAGCGAGGATCTTTGATCCTTCGTAAAGATGATGAGCTGGTGAAACATTTACCGTCCAGCAGTGCAGTTGAGGTGGACTTGATTGAGGTTTCAGAACCTGTGCTTGAAGAAGAGCAGATAGAGGTGACAGCTCGAAAGATAGTCCGAGTTGCTGCGAGCGTTTCAAGGCCAGACCTTTCGACTGACTCGCTAACTGCTGGTGCGACTGTTTGCACACCTGAATCACGGAAGAGTTTACCTGATGAAAGTGTGGTGTCTTCTTTAAAACTTGAAGAGCCTGTTGTGAGGCGTGAAGTTTTCCGAACTGTTCAGCGAAAGGCTGTTGTCCTTCCCACTCAGCGATCAGTGGTTAGAGAGGTGTCTAAGATTGAGGTTACTGAAGTGACAGGTGTACCGGGTTTGCACGCAAGCAGGAATGTTGAGGAGATTGTTGAAGAAGCGTCACCAGTGTCGTTTGAAGAATGCGCTCCGGCGGTGGCTTTTGACGAGTTTGAGCTATCTGAAGAAGAGATCTGTTCGAGACGAGTGTTTAGAGGAGTTGTTCATGTTGATAGAGACCTTGTTGAAGCGGAGCGAGGATCTTTGATCCTTCGTAAAGATGATGAGCTGGTGAAACATTTACCGTCCAGCAGTGCAGTTGAGGTGGACTTGATTGAGGTTTCAGAACCTGTGCTTGAAGAAGAGCAGATAGAGGTGACAGCTCGAAAGATAGTCCGAGTTGCTGCGAGCGTTTCAAGGCCAGACCTTTCGACTGACTCGCTAACTGCTGGTGCGACTGTTTGCACACCTGAATCACGGAAGAGTTTACCTGATGAAAGTGTGGTGTCTTCTTTAAAACTTGAAGAGCCTGTTGTGAGGCGTGAAGTTTTCCGAACTGTTCAGCGAAAGGCTGTTGTCCTTCCCACTCAGCGATCAGTGGTTAGAGAGGTGTCTAAGATTGAGGTTACTGAAGTGACAGGTGTACCGGGTTTGCACGCAAGCAGGAATGTTGAGGAGATTGTTGAAGAAGCGTCACCAGTGTCGTTTGAAGAATGCGCTCCGGCGGTGGCTTTTGACGAGTTTGAGCTATCTGAAGAAGAGATCTGTTCGAGACGAGTGTTTAGAGGAGTTGTTCATGTTGATAGAGACCTTGTTGAAGCGGAGCGAGGATCTTTGATCCTTCGTAAAGATGATGAGTATTTGAATTATCCAACATTTGGTTCTGAATCTTTAATTAACTTACGTTCCTCCGATATTCGATATCATAATGTTGATGATGCATCTCCTGTTCTGATTTCTTTGTCTGCTCATAGTTCTGTTAAGCGTGATATTCTGAAATCATCTGCTATTATTAAAGCAAATAGGATGCGTCGTATGAAAACTGTTGTTGTGCGTCGTGTGTTTTATACTGTTAAGACTGTGATTGTTCGAAGCGAAGTAGATGATGGTATAATAGATAAAGACTCTTCCGGTTCGTATAGTTCAAGCTTTTCTTCCAATGAAGGTCTTTGTACATTTAATCATGGAGACGTATTTTCAAATGCTGGTAAACAGTACTCCAAATCAATGATATATGGGAATAATGGTTATGAAGTGTTATTAAAGCCGCCAGTTGAGCCTTTTATCGTTTTTAACATTTCAAGTATGCAGAATGGTGGTTTTATTTTTAATGGTTCCTCCATTATCAATGACGATTTTAACATATCAGTTCAGTCAGAACACCCTTTTGATTCTTCCGATTATAACTCGGTTTGTAAATTGCCTGCGGATACCTTAAGTACTGATTTAAATAAACTACAGTATTCTCCTCAAAATGATAAACCTAGCATTCTTACCGATGCACTAGTTAACGATCCTGAATTGAGTGTTAATAACATGAAAAGAAATTTCACTGAGCTCTCTTTCTCTAATATAGATAACATGGTTACAGACAGTATGAATTTTCAAGCTGTAGTATTCGATGAGGTGTTGTCAAAAAATGAAGTTTGTTCTTTTGAGAATGATCTTTCTAAGTCAAACGCTTTTGAAAATGTTAGTGCAAGTATTTCACCCAAAAACTTTACAGCAAAAGATTTTGATAACGTGCCAGTTATCTTTGAACATCTTAAAGATTCGTCTCGTTTTGGAGATAATCTTGAGCTAAAAGTATCCGTTCATAATACTTTGTCATGTGATAAAGCAATATCCCCGATAAATACAGATTGTTTTAATTCCTCATCATCTTTCGAAACAAAACCTTTAAACGATGTGATGTTCGGAAGCAGTGAAAAAGATTTTGACTTCTCGTCTATTCTTCCTAATGTCTTAGACAAGCTGTCTAGTGAAGTGCAAATTTCCAATATAAAACTGCCTCAATCAAAGGTAATTTTCAATGTTTCGATTAATAGTGGTAAACGGTTTTTCAAACAAAATTTTTTGATGCTTTGATTTCTCTACGTCAAGTTCTGTCTCATTCTTTAAAACAGTAACAATATTTAAAGTAAATATCAATTTCAGTTTATTTAAAAGAAGATTCTTTACATTTATGAAAATCTTCTTTATATTGATTCTCTTAAATGTTGCAGGATGACGACAGCACATACATCAAGAACTGTAGTCAGGATTATGATGGCAAACTAGTTGGTTCTTTTTGCAATTCACTTTCGAAAAACACCGAAGACCATGTTGATTTCATAATGAATCATGAGAAAAATCTGCAAAGCTTTATAGAAAAGTTAACGAGCTTTTCCAACTTCATTCAATTTATGAATCAGAGACTAAAACATGCATCACCACTAACCTCTCTTTATGAGTCCTTAATTGTAATTAAGGAGGACCACAAGGTAAAATTTTTTTTTTTTTACTTTTTGTATGTTGATCTAATTTGAACGCCACATTAAAGAAAGATAGTAAACTATGTTGTATTTTTTTGTTAAATCTTCAAAGATGACATTGTCAGTGAAAAAAAAATCTTTTTATTAAAGTTATATTAAAGTTGCATGTTCTAGTTAAAACGTTGGATAGCCTTGTTTACCGTAATATCTTATTAATTATGGTGTTATCGTGTATGAACATAAGGAGATCAATTGTATAAGAGGTACTTAGACTTATACTATTGGAGATCTGTTATAAATGTGTTAGGCGACAAGTGATGTTAATTATTCTAATTCTTTTCAAGAAGGGAGCTATTAAAATTTTTACGAGACTAACCTTAAAAGCTCTCTCAATCGACCATTTAAGCTGAATTCTATCGAAATGCTGATATTCTATCAATATACTCAATCGTTTGTATAACCTTGAATTCTATCGATATGCCGAGTAATGATAGAAGGGCTTTTCTTTTTTTTTTTGGAATCCTACAGCTTTGTATTTCTAAACATTAATTATTTTAAATTTAGTTAACTTCAAACGACTGATACAGAAGTTTTTAATTTATTTGTTCCTATTAGTTAAAAACCGAAAAACCGAAAAACCAAAAATTGGATCACAAAAAGGTTGCTGCTTAATAAAAATTTAGGAGGATAAGCATTACGGAAGTAAATTCTCCGGGTTTTTGAGCATAATGCAACTTATAAATCAAAACGATGAGAGAATGTTACCATGTTTAGCAATTCAAGACCCAAGTGCTAAAATTATTCGCAATAAATTATGGTCATTATTTAAATCTTTTTTTGCAATACAAAGAACACTAAAATATTTATTTATTTTTTTTTTTACCAAACTACAGATCTGTATGAACACCATTGTAAAAGTTGCTTGAAGTAAACAGACTAGCACCAATTTTCTTGGTTACTTCCTTTAACATCTTTATCCAAGTAAACAATTTTTACTGTCATATTTCTTGTTCAACTATACTTTCTTTTGCACAATACTCAAAAGAAAGAAACGCTCTAGTGGACTTAGGTTAGGTATAGTTGGAGCAGTTCACTCTTTAAGTCATTATCTTGTTCAACTAGATAATCGCACTTTTATCTTGTTCACTTATATAATCGCACCAATTTCTATAGCTCACCTTACGTTTCAGATGTAATATGACATCTATTGGTCTTCAGCTGTTTAGTAATTAACACAGACAATTGTGGATCTGAATTCGTCGAATGCTCAAGTTAATAAGTATCAGCATGTTTTAATATTTGTTGAATTTAAATTGTAGTTCACAAAATATTATTGAAAAGTTATTTAGAGGCTATTCATGTAAGGTGAACTGGCTCAGACGAAATTACTTTCATTTCGTGTTCACATAGAGTTTTTCGTCTCGCTTACTTAAGTTGAAAAAGTTTTTGACTTCGCGAGATGAAGTTTATTATTTAAAATATCATCTTTTCAGCATAATTTTCGATATAAATATTGAAGGGAATTATTTAAAGATAAAGTACGTATCAGAATATATGTTTTAAACATCAAGGAATCTATTTCCGACATAATTTATATTTAATCATTTTGACTGGATGGTTGGCCAATTCGACAAGCTAGATATGACCAAAATGACCGGGAATGTAACGTCATGAAATATTTGTTTAATTCTAAATATCAAAATATAGGTTTCAAGTGTCAAAGAATCCATTTTCAGCATTAATATTGATAATTTTCCAATCTTGAACGGGAATGTAAAATGAAAATTTTTAATGTTACAAATCAAAAATATAGTGCATAAAAATTGAGGTTTGAACACTTATTACTATCCATCTACATGAATTTGTAGGTTAGATTTTCAAACCATAAAGTTTCTGACTTGAATCTTAGGTTGTGTATTATATTTTAAAAAATTCTAAGCATTTTTTTTATATAACAGAAAAACACTGACCTTAAAAATGAAAGTTTTTTTGCTTTTTGCTTCTACAGTCTTAAAAATGATACAGAAATGTAACGAAAAAATAACTCCTCAATGTTTTTGTCTTTATTTCAACTTATCTGAGCTTTCTTAGATAAAAACTTAAAAGCCAAAGGCATGTGTAAAAGTATCTTGTTTAGGCTCTGGGCATGTCTTTTCTCTTGTGTACTTCTCAAGATAGGATTTTTATATGAAAGTACACAAAAAGTGTACTATGCACCTTGTTTAAAGCAAAAATCTTTGTTCAGGCATCAAATCCATATGTGGAGTGTAATCAATCCTAGTTCAATTGCAACAACATTTGTCCATTTTGAAAATGCAATTTATTTAAGGTCATTTGAACAGGGATGGTATAAGACAGGATTTAGCGATTTAGATGAGGATATAAGAGAGGATTTAGCGATTTTTTTTATAATGATTTTTGCAAGTTAAATTCGGAATTTTCTAATGATACTTTAGTTCTTTCGCAATTATTAAAAATCTATCCTAATATTCAAATCGTAGATAAATGCGGAAAAAATTAATTTTTGTTTCAGTTCGATTTAGTTAAGATTGGTTATTCGGTCCCAAAGACTGGCTCCATTCTTTCTTAAAATCTTGCCGCGGCTCAAAAATGAAAATATTATTTTTTTAATTCTTAAATAAATAACAAGTTACGTTGAAGATTGACTAATGTTTTCATATTCAAATAGGTCATCTCGTATGCAAGCGTATGGTGTAAATACACCATTTATTTTTTATATGAAGACATTCCACTTTTCATTTGCATTGAATGTTGTTGCTTGGCTCAATTTCTGCCATAGTGATTTAAATAGTATCGGATCTGAAATCAAATGAATGATGATTTAACGAGCTGAAAAAAAAAAATTCAGAAATTGAAGGAAAAAAAAAAATGTTTTTTAAAACTAATTTTCTCCTCAATATTTTTTTTTCTAAACTTTTAATTACAGTTGTAATTATAATAATGATGATAATAATAATAATAATAATAATAATAATAATAATAATAATAATAATAATTATTATTATTATTATTATTATTATTATTATTATTATTATTATTATTATTATTATTATTATTATTATTATTATTATTATTATTATTATTGTTGTTATTATAGTTATTATTATTATTATTGTTATTATTATTATTATTATTATTATTATTATTATTATTATTATTATTATTATTATTATTATTATTATTATTATTATTATTATTATTATTATTATTATTATTATTATTATTATTATTATTATTATTATTATTATTATTATTATTATTATTATTATTATTATTATTAAAATGATAATAATTATTATTATTATTATAATAATAGTAACAATAACAACTTTTAAAAAAACAAAGTGGTTTAAATTTTCTTGCTTTGAAAATTGCTGAAGAATTATTTGTCGGGTTTCATATTAATAATTTACGTCATTTTTCTCGCATTGTTTCTCAAAACATTTAAATTTTTTCTTCTTTGCTTTTTCTTATTGTGCACGTGCGGTTTTAAAACTTAAAAAAAAAACACAAGATATTGCATATGTATTTATGTTGCAGATATATATTTATGCATAAAGTAAATGACCTGTTGTGTTGAAAAAGTTATTATATGCCATCATTAGAATAGAGCTAGCAAATTCGAAAACATTTTAATCTCAAGGGAGAAGATTTGTGGTAAAACGATATTTAAACGTTTGGTTTTTATTTTAAATATAAAAGACAGATTCCTAAAGCGTTTTTATGGTTGGAGATAATGCTTAAATTGTTTTCAAATAACAATAACCCCTCATATTCGGAGATATTCATTTGCAAATCTGCCCGGTATAAATCTAACATTGTTATTTATATAAAACCCAAAAATGTCATAAGAAAAAAGTATCATATTTTTATAAAAAGGGTAAGAATTCAATTCTATTTGTTTTCCAAATATGTTGTATTAATTCTTTTTATAATCTATTAATCTATTATTGTGGTATTATTCGTTCTATATTTATTTTTTAATTTTCTTACTTTTCTTACAAACGCTTGTTGAAATATGAATGTTACTTCTTAACAAGCTATACATGTATTTGTATGTATGTATGTATGTATGTATGTATGTATGTATGTATGTATGTATGTATGTATGTATGTATGTATGTATGTATGTATGTATGTATGTATGTATGTATGTATGTGTGTGTGTGTATTTATGTATGCATGTATGTATATATGTATTTATTTATGTAGGTATATATGTAGGTAGTTTTGTATGTATGTATGTATGTATGCTATTTAACAAAAAATAGGTATCACTTGCTTTTTAGACAACATTTAAACTAGCAGTTCAATTATTTATATAAATTTGATTTTAGACTCCGGTTATATTATCATTACTATTTTAGTTTTAATGCTGCTATGAATTTATAATAGCCAAAATTTAGTATGTGATATAAGCATATACATATATATATATATATATATATATATATATATATATATATATATATATATATATATATATATATATATATATATATATATATATATATATATATTTGAATTTTTAGCTCTTTCAGCAAAGTCTTGCTCTTAAAGAACCAGCATATGATGATATTGTTCAAAATGGTTTAATGTTAGTTGAAAGTATTCATTCTCCAATAAAAAAAGAACAATTACACAATCAATTAGTGAATGCTACAAAGTGTTGGAATGATATTAACAATGCCTCTTCCAAACATCAATCAGACATTGATCAACTTCATCTTGCCTGTAGAAAGTATAACTGTGAATATGTAACATTTAACATATATTTAACAAGAGCTGAAGCTCTTAAGAATGGATTTCAGCCTGTCACAGCAAATAAAGAACTGCTGCTTAAACAATTAGCAGAAGCAGAGGTTGAGTGAAAATAATTTTTTGTTTACTATTTATCCCAAGCAATAAACATTCTCTACAAAAGATTTACAAAAGATTTGTACAAATATTGACATTGAATTAAATGCTAACCTAAATGCTAGATTCTTATGAAATTATAGAATATTTGATAAATAGTTTTATCAAATATTCTGAATTCATAAGTTTGATACATATATATCCAACATTTTTTTTACAACATTTTAAAATGGCTACATTTTATGTTTTGAGTGTATTTTAGTGTTCTATTATATATATAAAATTTCAATGTTGAATATTTATGTATCAGTCTAAGATGATGTTTATTTCTTAATGAATGTTCCAATTCTTGTTTTTAGCAATTTTATCTTGATGTCAATGAGCATAAATCTATGTACAATAGTTTTCATACTGCAAATGAGGTGATATTTATCACATGTAACGAGCTTGATATTACAGGAGGTTTGTCAGAGTTGAGCAATCAAGTTAAGTTAGTTGATGAAAAGTGGAAAAAACTGAATGATGATGCTTGTAGTAGGATGCAAGTATGCACAGAAACATTGGAATTGTTAGAAGAACTTGATAAAAAGCTGCTTCCTATTGAACAGTCAATATGTGAACTTGGTGAATATATAAACCAATCACATTTACTTGGTGATAACATAAATCAGGCTGATTGCCTTCTGGAGAAAATTGAGGTTCATCTTTATTTTTATCGCTTTTTTGTTTTTTTTTGTTTTCTTATCTATTGTTACTGTTTCACTTTTATTACATTTTACTTTTTTGATGAATTATAACACGAAGCTGCTTTGTACTAAAAATCTTTTTACAAAACCCTTAATCATTTTGATGATGTTAACTGGTCCAGTCAGGGGAGGAATAAAACAATGAACAACAAATATTGAAAAGACTTAATAATATTAGTGTCAAATATTTGTTTCAGTAGTAGTTGAATGAAGGTTTTTCACATAAATCATCACTTTTAGTACATACTTCTGCCATTCTTGCTCCTAATCCCTATAAAGTTTTTTCTTGAACAAGTTTATTTTATTTTTTGCTCACAGAAAAATTATGACTATGATGTTCTAATTTTTAAGTAATTTGAATTTTTAAAAACTAAAATTTGTTTTGAGTTGTAGAAAGTTTTTATATTGTAAGTTTTTTTTATTACACTACAAAGGTTTACAAATAAAGAATCAAAATAAACATTTTAGAAGATTTTCTTACATTTCCTCTTTTATAGTTATCATTTTTTATTTATACTTCAGTTACTGACTTTATTTTTGAATGTTTATTAAAGTTATACTTACTGTTTTAGAATTATTCCAATGAAATGCAGATAAAGCAATTAGAGTTTGTTCAGATTCCAAAAGATGTCACAGAAAAATTCTTAAAGTTAGGTGTTGAAGTAGCTCCTGTTAAAGAACGAGTTATTAAAGATAGAGAACTAGTCGATGAACTAGTTTCTAAACTCTTGGTTTTAAAAAAAGAAATTATTCAAAATAAAGATATTGTGGTTAGATTTTTTCAAACTATTGAAACAGTATCTGAATATTTGTTAATTGTTCAAAAGTCTCCTGTTATGAATAAAGAAATCAATCTTTCTCCAGAAGATATTAATGAGCAGTTGCAACTTCTTCAGGTATGAGACAGCAAAATGTATAATTGTAAAAGTTTTAATAGTTGTTTCATTTCCTTAAATTGGAAAATTGTTTTACTATTGGATGCTAATTCCTAAACATTAATTTCGCTTTAGGAACTTGAAAAAGAATTGTTGAAGTATAAGACTGAGATTGAATATGCAGAGAAGAACGCAGCTCTTTTGATTAAAGTTAACAAAAATGATATGAATTTATGTTTGAATGTTACTGCTAAACTTGGTGATGTGAAAAGTCAGTTTGATGGTTTGTTAAAAGAGATTTCAGAAAAAAAGAGTGACATGGATTCTGTTAAGATATGTTATGAAAAATTCATTAAATTAAAGAATTCCATAGAAAAAATTGTTTCTTCTAGTAACTCATCAGTTAATTGTATACAATCTTTTGAAATGGATGTTAATATTGGACAGCAGCAAATAAATTTACTAAAAGTAATTTAATTTACTTACTATAAATCTATTTGTTGTAATTCTAACTTAGAGATCAATTTGAATAAATTTAAAATTGTAATTGCCTATGCTTTGAATTTATTTAGAATCTGTTAACCAGTTTGGATGAACAAAAATCTGGTTTAAAATCTATCAATAGAATTGGGCAAAAACTGATTTGCTATCTTGATAATTCAGATAAAGTTGAAGAAGAATTAGAAATGTTAAGTGACTCGTATTTCGAGGTTGTTGAAAAAGTAAAATGGAAAGTGAACTTGATTAGTGAGCAACTTTACAAAGTGAATATTTTTATTGAACTTGCAGCTTGCATTCATGCATGGGTTATTGAAACACAACTTTTTATTGATAACTTTGTTATACTCAAAACAGATATTCAGACTGCAAATGAACAAATTGTAGCTGTACAGGTAAACCTGTATTATCTATTAGTAAAAGTCCATGTATTATCTATTAGTAAAAGTTTTTATTTTTAAAATAAGTTCAAAGAAATAGTTAAGCTATTTTATATATATATATATATATATATATATATATATATATATATATATATATATATATATATATATATATATATATATATATATATATATATATATATATATATATATATATTATAGTAGAGAATAATTCCAAAATTCATGTTTACTTTTAATGAGCAAGTTTTATTACTGTTTTTTTATTATACTCAATTTTCATTTAGTACTAAAATTTAAAATGTTTTTAAAATTTTAGAACATTCAAAATAACCACAGAAAGCATATGTCAATGTTAAAAGAAGCAAGCATGATAAACAGTTCATTTGGCTGCAATCTTAGCTCTGAAAAATCAATCTTTCCATTAGTTGAAAAAAAGTATGCAATTGTTGAGAAATCTATGAATGAAGTTTCCATTAAGTTAAATGAACTAGAAAGTCAACTGTTTAGGTCACTCACCTATTGTAAGCAGCATTCTTATGATGAAGATGAATGTAAAAGATGGTTAACCAAAACTGAGAAGGATCTTATGGAACAAAAGCCAGTCTCTGCTAAGAAAACTGTTAACAGTCAACAGTTGATTGATCAGAAGAATATTGTTGAAGACATGAGAATGCAATCATCAAAGTTTGATCTTTTTTTTGAATCTGAAAAACTCATGTTAGATAAAAATAATATTCAAAATTTGGATGTCTTAAAGGGTCATAAAGAAGATATTCTTAAGCGATGGGTTGAAATAAACCTTAATGTAAAGAGTAGGGAAAAATGTCTCAAAGAGGTAGTTCAGTTATCTGAAAAAGTTGATGCTTGTTTTTCTGTTGTTATTCCATGGTTAAATAATGCTGAAAAATCCTTTAAAAAGCTATCTAGCATTTCTGTTAAATCTAATATACTATTAAAGCAAATTTTAAGTATTGATGAGATGATGACACAACTTGCAGAAAAGAAGCCAATGATAATAGAACTACATGAATGTTGTAGTGAACTAGAAAAAAAAGCAGAATGTGATAGTGATGATATTCTTGGTGTTGAAAATTTAACATATAAGCAGTTCATGGAATTGGAAAGAAAGTTGATAAATGCAAAAGATAAAGCAATAAGGATGAAAGAAAAGGTTGAACATTTCTCAAAGCTCCAGAACATTATTGAAGAACTGTGCGCCAAAGTACATTCTACATGTAATAAAATTTCTCCATGTGGTGATGATGTTGAGAAAGCTGATTATAATAAAGAAGTTTTACAAACACTCCTTCATGAGATTAATGAAAAAAATTTTGAAATTGATATAATAAAACAAGCTGGAAATGAACTAATCTCAATTGATAGTCAACTTGATGTTTTAACATTAAATCAAACAGTCACTTCTTTAGAGGAAAAAATCTGTGATGCGTTAGTTAAGACAAAAAATTTGCTTGAAAATATAGAAAAAACACATGATGCTGCAGTAAAACTTCAAAATATACTGTTTTCTGTGAAAATGAGAAGTGCTGAACTTATAAACAAAAGCAAATCCCTAGATTCAATTGGTTCAACTATAGAAAAAGTAAAAGTTCAACTGAGTGAAGTAAATGAGTTGCAAAACGAGTTGCAAAATATTTATAAGGATTGTAAGCTAGCAGAAGTGTTAGCTGATGAAATTATTTCAATAAGTAATAAAGAACCAGCTATTCAAGAGAGGTTGCAGTATCTGTTACAAACTAATAAGAATATATTGAAAGAGAATGAGATCCTGTTCACCACGCGAGAACAACAATTAAAAGATAAACTTAAATCTAGTGGTGATTTACAAGACCAGGTTGAAAATGTTCTTCAAAAGTTAAAACTTATTTATAAAAGGCTAGATGAACAGAATTCTAAAACATTGTCTGTTAATCCTGCTCAAATTGCAATAAATATCAGTGAACTTCAGGTATTGTATTGTTTTATTGTTATTATTATTATTTTTTTTATGTTTTTTGTTTTTTTTTGTTAGTATTCATATTTCTATTTTTTAGGCTATAGCAAAAGATATTGAACAAGAAAAGCCAGCATATGATGAAATATTGTATAACCTTGAAATGCTAATGGTTAAAATGGAATCTTCTACAGAGCTGGGGATTTTGAGAGATAAAGAGAATGAAATCCAAAATACGTGGAAATTAATAAACACAAAGCTTAAATTTGATTTTGCAAGATTAGAAGATGTAAATTCTAAAGCTGAAGATTTAGAATTGAAAATTAAAAACTTGAAGTCATTTTTGGTTTTAAAAGAGAAACAAATTGTTTGTATAGAGCAAGCTCCTTGTATTGAAGATCAACTTCTTGCACAGCTTACTAAAATTAATGTAAATTGTTATGTTTTTCTTGTAAAAAATTTTAAAAAGTAAAAAAAATTTGTATGTAGTATTTAAGTTTTTCAATACATATTAAAGCAATAATTTGATCTTTTAGGTTATTTTGGAAGATTTAGAAGCACACAAGCAAGATGTGGTTGTGATCAAAAACTTAATTTCAATTTTAGAGCCAGTTTGCCAATGTGATATTCTTGATATACAAAAGTGTGCAAATAACCTAGAAGAGCAGCACCACAGTCTTAAAAAAAGTTGTCTTGATAAACAAATTGAAGTGAATACTTTCTTTCAGAAAGTAACTGTATTCAATGAAGTTGCTGCTAAGACCAGAACAAGTATAAAAGAAACCGAACAAGAATTATTTTGTAAAACTATACAAGGAGCTATCAAATTTCAAGTTGTGCAAGTCAATAATGATTTATGTGGGATTGAAATAAAGATAAACAATTTGTTTGTTAACATTTCACAGCTAAATAGTATTTGTGTAGATATTACAAAAACTGATCTTTCTTCTACAGCACAGTTTTTGCACAATGAAATACATGAACTTTCCCTAATGTTAACAAGTTTGGAAATCCTTCTTTCAGAAAAAAAGAGTAGTATTAAAAAACTATTAGTCTACTGGGATGGTGCAGCACTGGCAGCAGAACAAATTAACAATGATTTTTCTGAAGCTCAATCAAATATCTTGCGTTGTGAACCTTCTATTTTTTCTGCCAAAGCAATTAATGATCAGTTAGAAATTTTGAAGTTGTGTAAATGTAAAGTTAATGCTATAGAAGAACAAGTGGAAAATCTAACAAGCAATGAATTCTTCAGCTATGGGAATGTAGATATTTCTCTTTCTGAGTTCATTAATAATATTAAAGTAAAGGTTCAAGGTTTGCAAAAAACATTTCCAGAAAAGGAGCATTTACTAAGTAAGTTAAAACACAAGGTTGATGTCTATAATAAACTGTTTGATGAAATTTCTGGAAAATTAACTAATTTAGAAGAAAAAATATCTCATCTAGATCTAAGTACTAATGATAAAGAGACAACTAGTAAACAAATTCAAGAAGTCATTGATCTAACTATTGAATTAGAAAAAATTAAGGAATCAGTAACGCAGTTAAAAGCAGTCCCAGCAAAGATTTGTTTTAAACATCCAGAAATAACAACTAATGAAACTGAACCATTATCTTTTTTAAATGAAAGGATTATATCAATCTCTTCTGCTTTGTCTCAAAGGCAGAATAAATTGGAAATTTCTTTGTTGCAAAGTGGGAAATTAAATGATGCTTTTAAATCTTTATCCTTTTGGCTAAAAGAAAATACTGAGTTTGTTGAAAATCAAAACCCTATTAATGCTGCAGATGAAAATGTACTGTTAGCACAAATACAGGAGCAAAAGCTTCTTAAAAAGATGTTTTCTGACCATGAAATTAATTTTAAAGATTTGAAAAAAACAGGTATTGAGTTGTTAAAAGTAACTGAAGATCTGGTTAAGAAAAAAGAGATTGAAACAGAACTTAACAAAATTGATAATATTTGGAATAATTTGAAGCAAAAAATAGATGCTCGTGAAAGTGATCTCTTTAAAACTCTAGAAAGAGTGGAGATATTAGATAGTAGTCTAAGTACTGTCATTAAAAAACTACATGATTTAGAGTTAAAAGTAAGTGCTGATAGTGATTTACTGCTTTTTGATAAAATTAATTTCGAAGAGCAAAAAGTGCATGTGGAAAACATGTTGGATGAAGCTCAAGCTTTAGAACCAATGATAGAGCAAGTTTATTTAGATGAGCGAAATATTGAACATTTATGCAGATCAGATTGTTATACAAAGATAAAAGAAAAGTCTAATAATGCTGTAAAAGTTCATAAAAGAATCCTTGACTACTGGTTGTTAAAGCAAAGGCGTATTACACAATATGAGCTTATACTTGAAGAGCTGGTAGGTAAAGCAAGTGAATTTCATCTATGGATTGATAACATAAGAAGTCAAGTTACTGATCTCCAAAATGAAAATACTCAGATTGAAAGAATGATAATTGCTCAAGAAGAAATTGAAAGTCACAAATCTGTCTTAGATGGTATGGAAGTCCTTGTTAATGATTTAAGAAGTATTTCTCGTAATCTCGAACCCCAAGAAATACTTATCTGTATTAAAGAAAAATACCAAAAACTTGTTGCAGAAAATCTATCTAGGCTAACTTCTGTACAGAAAGCAAATAAAGAAGTAGAAGAGTTTGATCATAGACTGGATGATTTATTGGAGTGGGTAAATAAAATGTTGAACTACTATGAACTGAATAATCCTTTTGGTATTTATCCTGAGGGCATTAAAGAGCAACTTTCAGCTCATCAAATCATATCTTCTCAGATCTTGTCAAAAAGTCATAGTTTTAATGATATCTCTCAATCATTTAATGATTTAATTTGTGAGGATACTGAAAAAAAGAGAATTCAAACTAAAGTTGAAGCCCTAAAATCAAAAGAGCATATGTTAAATGAAGCATTTTCAAAAAGACAGACTGATCTTGTGGAAGGTCTTTTGTTGGCTCAAAGATTTTCTGACATTAGCCAAGAAATATGTTCCAAGTTGGCTAATACTGAAGTTGCTTTAAATGCTGTTAGTGAAGAGAAAGAAATAGATTTAAAAAAAGAAAAGTTAAATACAGTTGAAGAAAATCTGCTTCATCTTCTGCTTGACATTAAAAATTTGAAAACCTTAGGAGATCAGATAAGGAGTAATGCATCTAATGTTGACTCAACAACAATTCTTGAAAAAGTTGAAAAGTATGATTGTAATTGGAAGGAAATTAAGTTACGCTGTGAGAAAATGAGAAAAAGTATTGGTGAAGCTGTAGAAGAGACAGAAGCATTTTGGAGTAGCATTGAAGATATTATTGAAAAGTGCAGAGGGTTTAAAGAAGGTTTTAAGCAACAAAATGTAATACCTGTTAGAGAAGATTTAATTGCTGAAGATATTCTTAAACTGGCGGAACAAGAAAAGGGAATTAGTGAGCTAGAAGACACAATATTACATTTAAATAGATCTATTGGTTTGCTAACTGAAGAAGAAGCAAAGTCACAATCTCTTCTTTCACTGAAGGCAAGACAGGCTAAACTAAACAGTCTGTGGAAATATATTAGGAATTGTTTAACAGACCACAAAAGTCATTTGGAAAACTCTTTAGATGCAGCAAAAAAATTTTGGAGTGGACTTAAAAAACTGAAAGAAAATCTTTTAGAAATTCAACTCAAGATTGATGAACAGGGTGAACCTACAATTAATGTTGATGTATTAATGAAAATAATTTCAGAGCATCAAATTTTGTATAAAAGTTTAGAAGATAATAATAATATTCTGGCTTATTTATCTGAAGCATCTTCTGTCCTTATCACACATGCATCTACTGAAAATAGGACTGAAGTTCTGAAGACTTTAAATGATGCCACTGACCAATGGGATGCATTGTGCAGTGTTTGGAATTTGCGTAAAGATAGTTTAGCACATTTGAAAAATCTTTTAAATAGTTATTATCAAGATAAAGATAGTATTGAGATATGGTTATCAGAAGCTGAAAAAACAGTCTTATTTTATGGAAGTAAATCCAATGATCTTGATGAGATCAGAGATAAGTTAAGCAGACAGAGATTATTTTATAAAGATCTGACTAAGCATCAATCTGAAATAATTGCATTTAGTCAAAAAGCCTTTTCTCTAGTTGATAAGATTTGTGATGAGGATTCTGATAAAGTTCGTGAGCATTTAGCAGCAACTGAGCAGAGATGGAGTACTCTTGTAGAGAGCTCTAATCAGTACCAGATAGAACTTGAAGATAATTTGTTATCCCTCGGTCATTTCCCTATTGTAATTGAGGAACTCCTTACATGGATTTCACAAACAAGGTCAATTCTTCTTGAACGGTCTGTACCTAAGAATAAGCGATCAGTTTCAGTTGAATTTTCAAAATTTAGAACAATAAAAAAAGATGTTGATTCTCACAGACATATTGCAGAGTGCTGTATCAAAACAGCTGAAGATTTTTCCAAAAAGACTACTGCCACTGATAGCCAGGGTATGGAGACAAAACTTAGCACTTTAAAAACAGCATGGAATGGCATACAACAACTGCTTCAACAAAAAGAAGAAACTTTAAATGATGCTTTAGAAGAAACTAATAAGTTCCATGAACAATTGCAAGATCTTATTATATGGTGTACTGATGCAAAGACTTTATTGAAAAGAAAAATTATATTCAGTGATGTAGAGAATCTCAACATTCACCTTAAAAAGCACTCTGAATTTATTGTCTCTCTTGCAGAACAAGAGGAAATCTATGAGTTTATTGTTGAAACATTAACTCTGATGGAATCAAGTCAAGAGAGTATAAGTGATAAACCTGAAATACAAAAGACTTTAGCTCAATTAAAAACAGGCTGGCAGGAGTTAAAAGTCTTGTCTCAATCTAAAACTGATTTTCTTCAAAAAGCTCTCAAAGATTCTGAATTGCTTCAAAGTTTGAAATTTGAAACTGAAGTCTGGTTTGCTAAAGTAACTGAAATCATTGAATCATTTAGTCCTGTTAGTACTATTTTGGATGTTATTCAGCAGCAGATGTCTGAATTTGAAGAATTTTCATCTACAATTTATGAAAAACAGAAGTGTTTTCTCAGGCTTAGGGAAGTATCAAATATTATAATCCAAACATATTCTACTTGTGAAGCCTTAGCACTGAATAATGAAATAGACATACTAACTCAGCGATGGAAAGAGGTGACAGTAAAATTGAAAGGCCGAAAGAAATTGTTGGACTCAAATTATGAACAAGCTATGATCTTTTTTAATGGAAGTACTCAATTGTTTGATTTCTTAGATAATTTAGAGAAAAGAATCGATCCATCTATTGGTAAAGATGCAAATGCAGTGAAAGTACAGATTCGTAGACATAAAGAGTGCCAAAACCTTCTTATGCAAAAACAAACTAATTTGAATGCCACTTTGAAAGCAGGCATGTTTTTGGATTCAAAAACTCAATCCAAAGAGTCTGTAATTTCAAAAACAGTTGAAGCGCTACGCTTAAGATGGGATGCTGTGCTTGACCTGTTTCTAGATCGCCAGCATCGTCTTGAAGAGGCTTTGCTTTTTCATGGTATGTTTTTAGATGCTGTACAAACATTGATGGATTGGCTAGACTCAGCGGATCATACTCTTACCAGTGAAACAGCAGTAATGGGTGATCCTGAAACTGTAAAATTGCTTGTGGATAATCACACTACTTTTCAACAAGAACTAAAAAAGAAATTTAAAATATATGAGTCGGTTATTAAAACTGGAGAATCAATGCTTGCTGATGCAAACGTTGAGAATGTTTCAGAACTGGAAAATCATTTGGAAGCTTTAAAAGATAAATGGGAAGCAGTAGACCATATGTCACTGACGAAAGAGGCCCGTTTAAAAAATGCGCTTGAACTAGCAAATGATTTTCAAAAATCTTGGATTATTTGTATGCAAAATCTAGTAGTGCTAGAAGATGAGTTAAAGACTAACGGACCAATTGCTGATGAACTCAATGAATTAAAGAAGCAGGTCGAAGTTTATTATCTGTTTGAAAACAATTTAAACGCTCAAGAAGTGGATATAAATGTATGTTTCCAAAAAGGAAGAATAATTCTACGATTCTGTCATCCGTTTGCGCAATCAAACATTCGCCATCAAATAACGCTCCTAAGAAAAAGAATAAACGATATCTCAGGCTGGGCCCGAGAAAGAAAATTGAAACTTACTGAAACGTTAGCTGTTTTGATGGAGGAGGAAACGATCACTTTAAAACTTTTAAAATGGATTACTGAGCAAGAAATTGTTCTGCAAGAAAATGATCGTGCACCAATACCGGATGATTTTGAAGTTTTATCGGAAATGCTTGAGAAACATCACGCATTTCAAAAAGACGTAGAAATAAAACAGTTATCATACGACAATGTTATAAGAAATGCGAAGCGAAAACCGCTAAACGAACAACAAAGGCGTGCGATGACACCTCGTTCTAAAGGATCTGATATACGTGACTTTTTAAATCCGAATGTCGATCTTTTATCTAAAAGATGGAAAAAGTTCTGGCTTTCAATAATCGGTAGAAGAAATGCTTTACAAGATCGTCTAGATGAAATTCGGATTCGCAAAGCTGCTGCCCACTTTAAATGGGAGGAGTGGAGAGATCGCTACAATGCTTGGTTACGGGACTCAAAGTCTCGTGTTCTTGATATGTGGAGAAAGTATGGTAGTGACAAGGATAACAAACTTACGCGTGAACAATTTATTCAGGGTGTTATTGATCAGTCTTTTTGTGTGGAAAGATGGGAACTTGCCCTTGTGTATGAACTAATCCAGCGGCAAAATCACGTTTCTTATCAAGACTTTATGGACGCGCTTAAAGGGCGTAAACGAAAACCTGATAAGCCTAAAACTGAATCAGAGCAAATTCATGAAATTATTGGTAACGAAGTTAATAAATGTATTTGCTGCAAAAAGTTTGAAATGTCCAAAGTCGGCGAAGGAAAATATCGGTTTGGGGAACAACACAAGCTACGTCTAGTTCGTATTTTGCGTAGCGTTGTTATGGTTCGAGTAGGAGGCGGTTGGGAAAATCTTTTAGAGTTTTTAGGAAAAAACGATCCTTGTCGAGGTAAGTATTAACAGAAGTTTTTATATCTAAATTTTATAAGGTTTTTCTTAAAAAATTAAGTTGTTTCATCTTTTTTAGCTGAAGGCCGTACGAACATTGAACTTCGAGAAAAGTTTGTTATGCCTGAAAACTCAAGTCAAAGTATGCAAGGTTTTACCTCCAACTATGGTAAAAATACCGCTGATGCAAAAGAAAGTCCACGGCTTAGTTTATCTGCGAATGTACCAAAACGAGAAGGATCTTTTCTCAGTTCTCGCTCAGGGTCCATTAAAAACGAAAAGTTTGCAGATATATGCCATCAAAGCGGTGATCATGCTGAAAGCCCCGCTCTGTCACGGGTAAAATCAACAGGTGTGTCTAATAGAAGCCCACTTACGACAAATTCATCGCCTAGTAGTAACACCTCGATAAGCTCAAGTTCGAACTCTTCAAAAAGTCCTGGAAAATTACAAGGCGCTAAACAAAGTTCTAGCAGCGGGTTAAAGAAAGTAAATTCTAGAGAATTCAAAAAATAATTTTTTTGTAAATATGTAAACAGCATTTTATCATTTGTTAGTCTAATTTAAGTTCTTATAGAACGAAATAGTTTTTCTAGGTGTAATTCTCTTTTCAGTGTAATGTAGTTTTTGTTTTTTATTTGTTTGTAGGATTGTTAAATTCGAACTTTTTTTGCATAGAGATGCTTCGTTAATAATAAGTAATAGTTATTTTAGAATATATTGATTTGATTTTTAACAGATGACTTTTCCAGCTTTTAATTTTCAATGGGATGTTGTAACAACACAAGAACAACTTATATCTTCTAAATCTTAAGACTAACAGAAAAATCCCAGTTTAGATTTTCTTAAAATTTAATATGATGTTTATATTTCATAAGACAACTAGCTGGAATACCCCATCAAAAAATGAAGTTTTTAGAAAATAATTCTAAAAACTTCTAGAACCTTCTAGAAATCTAATCTAGAAAATTGGGGATTGTTTCCAGAATAAAAGTTTTTAGAATAGGAAAACTACAATACCGGAGACCAAGAGGCCTGGAGAGATCTGGAAATGTGACCCGGTCCCACTAAATTGGGGGTGCCCGACAATTTTTGACTTTATAAGTAAGTCAATATTTTGTACAGTTATGGAGATAATGCCATTTCCGAGTGAAAAATCCGGACTTTTGATCAGCTATTGTATCTCCCATTTTCAGTATTTGCCAACTACAAAAATTTCATCGGAATCGCTCTAACGGTTTTGGAGGAGTTCGAGGATACAAAAAAAAACAAAGTTTACGTTTTATTTAATTAAATCTCATCTAGATACGAAGATGATAGGTTCAAGAACTAGATTTGATTGAAATATGGTCCAAAAAAACTCTCGCCTCTATTTTGTGAGAGCAACGTTTTTAATAAATAATGTGTATCTGTTTGCATCATGGACGTATAAGAGATGGACGTGTAACTTATTGTCTTACATCAGAGAGGCCTCAGAAATCAGCGAGCCATGCGAGTTTCCGACTAACTCTAAATTTTCCGTCGTCACACACTGAAGCGAAATGGTCAAAAAGCGGCCAAAACTCAAAATTTTGTTAAGTAATAAACGTTTTTATTAAATTATTGTTCCAATTCTCTGACTAGGATAGTAGACATGAGTATTAAAAAAAATCCACTTATGGCCACTTTTTGAGCTTTAGTTGTCGGCACGAACAGATTTTTCATTCAAGATGAACATTTGTAAATTTGGGAACTTTTTTCGTGTAAACAAAGTCTGTCAGTGATAAAATAGATCGGTAAGGATAATTTTAAAATGACCAAAAAAATTACAGCAAAAAATAAAAAGCTTAGATAAAATTTTTTGTTTAGATCTAGCTTCATTCAATTCCTTGGTCCTTCATTCACCAGCCTTAAATTTGTGTATTTTTTTACTATTTTTTCCGATATCTCACCATTTTTTGGCTTTACTGAATTCTTTAAAACTGTGATAAATTATTTTTCTTTATTGTATTTATATTCATTTTATGTATAAGTTACTTATTCTTAACTGTATATATTTCTGTTGTTATATATATATGTATATTAAAGTAAGAGCTATAGTATCTGATGGAGCAAGCCCAAATAGAAAATTTAACAGCGGAAATAAATGATGAGATTCCCTTCTCTTAATAACGGAAATAAGTGATGGGATTCCCTTCACTTTACAACTTAAGTTTTCTTACTTGGATTAAAATATTTGACGTGAACCTCGCGAAACTTCTTTTCCTTTATAAGTTCTCGTTGTAAATGCTTTAGGCTAGAAAACAATAGCAGAGATTTGAATTTAAGTTTGATCGTAAAAAAAATATTTCTTGTCGGTTTTTTTATTCATTCAAGGTATGAAAGTTACAAGCTGGGTCAACCAGAACAAAAAAAGTCAGTTTTATGAAGGAACACGTTGAGCAGGCATTTCGGATTTTTTTCAACGTTTGGTGCCAATTATAGACATCAACTAATGATGAACACCCATTTTCTAATGTAATAGCAGACGAAAAAGAACAAATAGATGCTAGAATTGGGTAGCACGATTAACTAAACGAATTTGGCTTCGTATTCACTAATTCAAACTGCATCCCAAGTGCCGATATTTATTGCACCACGTTCTTTTCTTCGACTGTCACGAAAACCATCACCAAAATTAAGTTCATCTTGGCCCTTCGGACGACGAGGAACTCCTCTGAAGCCGCCTCGTCCTCTTCCTTTTGTGCATTCTCTAGAAAAATGACCTATTTCGCCACATTTAAAGCATCCACTTCCTCCTTGACTACCACCTCCACCTAAAAAGATAAAAAATAAAAATAAATAAATCCAAGCCCCTCAACAACTTACCAATTCACTTAATAAAGTACTTTAAAAAACAAGATGTGTGGCAGTCTTTTTTTTTTTTAAAAAAAAAAGAATACCATATGCGTTTTTCTCCTCATCTCTTCTCTCACGGGTTTTCTTCCACCGTTCTGCCATTTCAATAAGTTCTTCAGGAACCTCCTGCCCAGCTTCCTCCATGATAGGGATAAGTTTTGCTACATGCATCCAATCATCAGAAGTAACAAATGTCAGTGCACTACCAGATCGACCAGCACGACCAGTTCTACCGATGCGATGTACATAATCTTCAATATAGCGTGGAAAGTCGTAATTAAGAACGTGGCTGAAAATATTACCTAAATGTTATTTATGTATATGAATGTAAAGAAACTAATATTTTATAATGTATGTATGTTTGTATGTATGTATATATGTATGTATGTATGTATGTATGTATGTATGTATGTATGTATGTATGTATGTATGTATGTATGTATGTATGTATGTATGTATGTATGTATGTATGTATGTATGTATGTATGTATGTATGCATGTATGTGTGTATGTATGTATGTATGTATGTATGTATGTATGTATGTATGTATGTATGTATGTATGTATGTATGTATGTATGTATGTATGTATGTATGTATGTATGTATGTGTGTATGTGTGTATGTGTGTATGTGTGTATGTGTGTGTATGTATGTATGTGTGTATGTATGTGTGAATGTATATGCGAATGTATATGCGAATGTATATGCGAATGTATATCCGAACGTATGTGTATGCAGGCTTGGTCGGGAAAGGCGTGCGATCGCACTCTAAACTTGACCACGCATAAAGTATTTATTTGCGACAGCTTGGCCACGGCTCTTAAGATGTTTTAAGAACATTTCAAAATCATCTGCGAAGCCGTGGGAAAATTGTCGCAACTAAATATTGTATGCGTGGTCAAGATTAGTTTGCGATCGCACGCCTTTCCCGACCAAGCCTGGGTATGTGTAGGTATGTGTGTATATGTACGTCCGCCCAAACGCACTTGTATACTGCAAGCCAAAAATGGTTATTTATTTTTATATTTTTACATTTTTTACTGAAATCTGCTATAAAAAGGTGAAAATTAAGGGAAAATAACTTTTAATTAATTTACAGTTTTCTTGAGTATTTTAAAATTCAGAAACTTTTAGCAGTATATATACATACAATAACTATTGATTCTCCTTTATACTTACGTCAAATCCTTAATATCGAGTCCTCTAGACGCTACGTCCGTTGCAATGAGAACACGCGCAACACCGGTTTTCATATCTTCTAATGCTTGTTCCCGGTCCGACTGATCTCTATCACCATGTATACATTGAATACCAACATTCGTCCCTTTCATAGCAAGGTTCGAGGATATATCATCAGCAGTTGCTTTTCGACCGACGAAAATAATCAATTTATCATCTGGTTCCATTGCATTTATAAAGTCCATAACCTTTAAACAGATAGGCGCTTGTTTGAATATTTTTTGACTTTTTTACACAGAAAATGAAATTGTGATAATCTAAACAATAAAAATCTAAATAATACCCTGTCCTGCTTCTCGTGCTGCTCAATAAACTCAACGAGTTGAGTAACGCTGTGGCAGGCTTGTAAGTCAAGGGATCCGACATTTATTCGGATGGGATCACGTAAATATTTGTCAGCCATTCGCTGCACACCAGGAGGCCAGGTTGCGCTGTAATTAGAACAAGACAACGAATCCGAAAAATAAGAGTAACACAAATAAACCAGTTGACGATATTTTTGAAATAAAAATCATAAATATAATTTTCCGTGTTCTGAATGAGTTAATTTCTAAATTACAGGATGCTGATAACGGAAACATCAAGTTCGATAAAGCGTAATAAATTACAGTTGAATGTTCAACAGGTTCTAAAAACAATTAAAAGTGTACCTAGTCATAACAGTTTGTCGGTCTGGTCTAATGTCTAACAAGATCTTCTTTATCTCAGGTTCGAAACCCATATCCAACATTCTATCTGCCTCATCTAATATCTGATATAAGAAACCAATAAATGTAAAAAACAATATAAATAAATGTAAAAAACAATATAAATAAATGTAAAAAACAATATAAATAAATGTAAAAAACAATATAAATAAATGTAAAAAACAATATAAATAAATGTAAAAAACAATATAAATAAATGTAAAAAACAATATAAATAAATGTAAAAAACAATATAAATAAATATCCTATTAGAAGTCTCATATGGTAGGCTTAACTTATTAGAAAACCAAACGAAACGCGCAAAGAGAAAACAAAGTCGCAAAGTAAATAAACAAGAAACGGCAAAGCGGCTCCTAATTAACATAAACGAAATTATGACTAAGCATTTAATAAAGTTCTTCTGTAAAATGCAACACTGAATAAAACAAAGAAATAAAATAAAGAAGCAAAATAAAATTCATACTAAAAATGTAACGCTTTTCACAGAAAAAAAACCGCTCATCAGCAAATCGTTCAATCTTCCTGGTGTTCCTAAATGTCGATAATATTAACTAAACGATCAAGGCATTAACGCTCATTCAACAATTTTCATTTCAATGTTATTCCTGGTAAATTCTTTAACTTCAAAAAGAAAAAAAAAAGTTGCACTTGATATAAAGTACCTATGATAATTTCTACACCCTGTTGAACAAGTTTTATCTGAGCATTTCGATCTCCACCTCCGTAAATGCAAACACTGAAAATATTAAAATTGGGTCAACACTTAATACTTAAGACCTTAGATAGAAAAAACTCAATTGTATTACTATTAACAGAGGAAAAAAACAGTGTAGAAAAGGACACCTTCGAATTCCATGATAATGGAATTTTTTTACTTCCATTTCAATCTGTTGTGCTAATTCTCTTGTAGGAGACATTACTAAACACGAGGGTCCGCCTCGTTTATCACGTGGTCTAAAAAATGATTACAGAACAGAAAACCTGTCACAAGAACAATTCAGATGAACAACAATTATGCTCAATACCTTTCAGTTTAATTAGGTTATAAAAATAATAACATACATGGGCTGTCTGTCTATATGAATAAATGCTGGAAGAAGAAATGCCAATGTCTTGCCAGTTCCAGTCTAAATATAAAAACTCTTTTTATTTTGATGAAAAAGATGTTTAAATTTATTTTAAAATTTAGAAAATTTTTTTTCAGGAATGTAGAAAAATTTAAACCTGAGCTATCCCAATGCAGTCCATCCCAGAGAGCAAGACAGGCCATGCTTGACACTAAACAACAGCTACTTCATCACTTTTACAATCACGAGAAACTAATAAAAACCCATACATTTATAATCTAACATACTTGTATGGGAGACGGCTCAGTAAAGTTGTTACTTCTGATAGTGTCAAGTATCTCGGCTAAATGTTAAACAGATGAGTTTTTAGTTACACACCAAAAAAAACCTATTTTAATGCATAAAAAAGTAAATAAAATTAAACTCAGAAAACTTACGGTAATGATGAAAAGCCTCTTCAAATGTTTGAACAGGATTTGGGATTTTACGATTTTTTGTGCTCAAGTCTGCTACTGTTATATTGTTCTTGAGTTCCCTTTTAAAAGAATTTTTGTAGAAAATTGAACAGCAAAAAGTACGAAAGAAAAGCTTTGAACAAAACCAACTTAATGAACATTTAAAAAGAAGAAATTGTTATACATAAAACATTTATTAGTAAGTGCATCACAGTGTCAGAATTTGCAGACAATTGATTATTACAAAATCTTACTTCAACAAACTGTAAACTTTCCCTTCAAAACTTAAACTTCATCACTCAAATATCAAGTTTCTAAAGTTTCTAGTCATACTACCTCTAGATGGACCAAGAAAAATCAAGTAGAGTTGTATTATCTATCAAAAAGAACAAAAAGGTTCCACTTGAAATTTTCTTTTTTTTTTTATTCTTGACTGAGCACAAGATCTCATTACTTGATGGCACATTAAATTTAGCACAGCTTACTTGTGTTAAATTAGATGGTTCCTTTATTAAATATTTGTGCTATAAACACATGCCTAAAATTTTAGGCAAGAAATTTGAAGGTTCCTTAGTCACAAGATGAAAAGGAAAAATAGCTTGTTCTTAGAGATTTTGGATGATTACATTTTAAACAGGAAGTGAAGTGATACATGTTTCAATCTAAACTTTGAGGAGAAGCATCACAATATGGGAATAATTCAAATCCACAAATTCATGGATCTATGCTGGCAGAAAAGAATAAAGTTATTTAAGTTTGGTATTAAGCTTGAGATAATTTTAGAGTTGGTGTAAATAGCATGAACGAAATAATTTGCTTTGTCTAGTACATGGCATTTATCTTGAGATTTATTAAGACTTTCTATGAACTCCACAAATCTGCTTTAGAAGATAATGAGATTGAGGTGATAGCATGCAGGATCTGATGACAAAGAAGCAAAAGTGGAGGAAAATGCTAATAATATTAAACTTATAGATCAACTAAAAACTAAATTTGCTCTTAAATTTATAGATCCTAAAAATCTAATTTTAGAAATGCTTTGGAAAATGATTATTTCCAAAATTATTGCAGAGAATAATACTACAACAGCTTCTTGAGATGTTTATCATTCCAAAGGCTTTAATCAATATTTCTGTTGTATACTACTCTATTTATTTACACCTAATTTACTCCAAAAAAACTTAAACTTTAGCAATGTAGGAATGTAAAGTAAGTTTATCAAAATACTTTTCAGATTATTTAAAATTAGAATTCCAATCATTTGTAATATATAGAGTGACCTCCAAAACTAATCAAAAGGTCAGCATGCTTTCACTAGAGCCTCACTAAGTTTGAAAATAATTGAAGAATTTGTGGAGTGCAGAATTTGTTTTAACTGACATTTAAAAACATTTTAGCATAATTTTAACACAGGGTTTTGAAATAAAATCAAAAGTTTTTAGATATCAGATGGAAATGACAATTAAACATGTGCCATTACCGATTATTTGTTTGATCATCCAACACTGAAAAGGCAACAAAAAAAAATGGAAAATTATCTCTAGGAAAAAAAGCAACAAAATACAAGCTTCCCAAGACCTGCAGTGCAAAGCATCATAGAAAAGTGTACAAAAACAGGAAAATTGGACCATCTTCCAGAACAAGATTGCAAGAGGATTTTCAATTATTGTAAAGAAAGACACATTTTAAAGAAAAAAAGAAAGAGCCCTTAATAAGTGCACAAAAAATCCACACAAAAAGTGAAGATGAAATTGGAATACCAGCCAGTACATTTACAATTGCAAGAATACTAAAAAAGAATGATTTAACAAGCTTTTACACTGTCAAGAAGCCTTACATCAAAAAGAATAAGAAAAAAAGTTTAATGTTTGCATGGGACCATGTTGACAAGCCAGAATCCTTTTGGAGAAGTGTCCAATGATCAGATTAGTCAAAACTTAATATCTTCGGATCTGATGGTCTTTGGAAAGTATGGAGAAAGAAGCCCTTAAATTAAAAAATTGAAATAGTAAATCACAGAAGAGGAATTATGGGGTTCTATGACTTTGTATGGAGTTAATAACTTCAAGTTTATTGATGGAATTATGATGAAGGAAGTATTTCTTGCAAACAAACCTCCAAGATTTTGAAAGAAATCTAGAACAAAGACACACCTATGAAGAGGATAATGATATAAAATATATTGTAGGGATCATAAGAAAAATAAGATAAAAAGACTCTATTGACCATCTTTATCTCCTGATTTAAATCCCATTGAATGTCTTAGAGGTTCTATCAGTCAAACTACCCAAAATACTCTCCAAAAAGAAAGATGACAAAAAACTAATTGAACAAACTAAAAGCACTGTTTGATGTGAGTCATATTTACCTTACTTCTTATATGTGACCCTCTGCAACAAAACCAGATTAAAAAAAAATTCAAGTTTTTCATATTTATTAGAAATAATTTTGAAGCTTTCTAAAAAAGCTACAACATTTAAGAAAAGTTATTCTGACAAATACTTAGAGAAATTTAAGTTGGTTTTCTTTAAAATTTTTTTTTCTTCAGAAAATCATTTTAAAAGGACTAGAACAAAATAACATTTGCATAGTTTTTCGTAATTTCACCACCTTAAAATATTTTTAAATTGTGTCACTTAATGTTTTTTGAAACTAAAAATGTTCAAATAAAAATTTACAGAAACATTAAGTAACAACTAAGTTTATTATTTCTTTTTACTTTTATAGATTGTAATAAAAAAAGAGTTTATTTTTTAAAAAACTTAACTTTAAGTAAACTAATGAAAAATTAATGATTATCAATTTTTAATGATGAAATCTTAAATTTATTTTTGTAGACAACTCTTTGCATGTTGTTCAGTTATACTTTTTAGTAGTTACTTAAAAACCAAACGATGACATCAAAGCCCAATTAAATGATATTATAAATAATTGGGGTGAAAATAATGTTTTAATTTTTTACATATATAAAAATCATTTTTAACATATGAAGCTATTTTTTTTAAACTTTTTATTGCAAACTATATTGAGTAATTAGTTAACTCTGATGTTTCTGCAAAAATGTCAAAATTAATCAATTAAACATGTGATTAACTTTAAATTAAATTTAAAGCCATTCGATAAATTAAGCAAGTGTCTGGTTTTGCCGTGGGTCACGTGTTTTAATTATTTTTTTTACCAACCTTATTTCCCTCACTTTTTCTTCAGACATTAAAGCAACATGATTTTTCTCTATATAAAAATTTTTAATAATATCAGGACAGTCTGACCATTTCTTGCTTTCGTACTCTTCAGCCTGCTGCTTGAGTTCTCCCCAATTTATTGCAACAGGTGCTGTTGTTAATTGTGAAGCAGCAAAATTTTTATTTAATTTATCTGCCCAAGCTTGTATATTACCATTTTGTAGAGTTAAATCTTCAATTAACTGTTTAGCTTTCTCTTTCTGGGCTGGTGTACCTTTTATTTCTATAGGAGTTGTCGATAATGTGGCATTATCTCGCATCACCTATATTCATAAAAAATCATAGAGAGTACAACAACTTTTAACAAATAAAAAAATCTTTTCCTTCAAAAATCAAAGGATTTGTTCTTCAGAAATAAAGATAAAATAGTTAAAAAGTAATAGAAAATTGTAATTTTGTTTTTTAAATGTTTCATGTTTATTTTAGGGGTGTTTTTAATATCTAATTGATTAGAACCCTTGCAAAAGAGCTTAATCGTCAAAGTTGGATAGGCAATAACTTCCTTATCTTCTAAACTTGTATTGCCAGATTTGAAAACAATAGAATCATCTTCAGATTGATTATTCACCAAACTGTTTATTGATATTGTTAAAAACTTCAGAAACAGTAGGAACTTTCCTCAAAGGAATATATTATGATAAATAATATGATAGTATTGATATAACATGATAGTAATTATCAGCATTTAAGGAAATACGGAATATTAATCTGAAAAAAGATTCATTAACAGTCATTATTTTTGTGTTACTCCAATAATATTAGTAATATTATTAGAGTAACACATAGCTATAATACATATTTTAAAGTAAATTTATGAAAATAACCCGTATTCGTGCTCCAGACACATCTTGTAATTCTCTAATTTTTATACCTCCTTTTCCTAAAGAGCAAAATTTAAAAATACATGCATTTTATAAAACAACTAAAGTTCACATACACACACAAAATGTTCACTAGCATTTATTTTGTTCATATGACATTACAACTATCTTGTGAGCTTTTCTAATAATTTTTTAAAATTATAAAACATAACTTACCAATAACTTTGCCTACTGAATCATTGATAACATCAACTATCATAATGTTATCATGCTGTTCCTTATTTGAAAGACCATTTGATTCAGGGTAATCATTTTTATTTACAGAAAATGGATGATGTTGCATACTGAAGTCTTTTTTGTTTGAAGATCTAGATGGATCTCGATCACTTTCTAGATATCTTTCTCTCCCTCTAAAAATGCAAGAAACCTGTATGTAAATGCAGGATCCTTATTTTATTTTTTTTTCTTTAAACCATAACTTTACAGAAATTCTGAATTGAAAACTTATGACATTTCCATTTTTAATTTTTAAAATAGTTTTAGACTGAATCTGGTACCATCAGCATATTTCTTTGTACTTTGGGTTTGTGGTGTATTTCAAAAGTAAACTTTATCAGTTTATTATTAACTTTGGTTGAATTTTATCAAACTACTCCTAGAAACATCCATTAATATATTAGGAGTATTAAAATTGATAAGTTCGTAATTGATAAAAAAAAACAAAAAACAAAAAAAAAAAAAAAAAAAACTACTAAATGAAAACTATGAGTTGACATTGATCCAATAATAAACAATATTTAAAGTTAACATTAACATTATTAACATAAGTTACATGAAATGTTGTATTTGCATGTTAATTATCTTATATTTGATTTCTGTTTTAAGAATAGTATATTATCAGCTATTATCTTGCTAAGGGCAAATAAAAATGTTGTCTGCAGTACAAATAAACATGTTATCTGCAGAATGGGTAGTTACACAGACAGAAGCTGTATTAACTTTTAATATTCCACAATTGACCTAAAATAAAATTAATGAAAACTTGATAACTCACAGAAAATATTCCTGGGAAAAATGAGTGAAATTGTTCTTGAAGAGAAATAAATTAAATGTAAGATTTGCTAATAAAATTTCAAAAAGTGCTAAAGTACTGCTGTTATCAATGAGTTCTAAAATATTATTCCTAAACTAGATAGGGTAGATGCATCAAATTTTTGGAACTATCAAACAAAATTCACAGATGACTCTTAAATCAAATAAATAACAACAAATCATCATTTCAAATATGCCAAGAGTAACTTATTCAACAAAAACAAGACTCTGGATGTATTTTGCCTTCACATATCAAATTGATTGCACTCCCTAAGAATTCAACACACCTGACTGCATTTGGATGGTGTGTAAAATGAAAAATAGGGCAGTAACATCCAATAGACCAGTTTTCAACATAACTAAAAAGTTTCATTAACAACTTCACCAAAGAGGCAACAGAATGTATTGATTTTTTTAGGGAAAAGTCTTCCACAGATATTTCCAACAGATGTTTTCTAAAGATGTTACTAACATACAAACAGCTAATGTGAATAACAAAAGGAGAAAAAAAAGAATGCTGAAAAACGCCAAAGACATCAAAACAGTAAACATAGATAACTGTCAATGGGAATACCATTTACTGAGAGAACCAAGTGGTAGCTATGAAAATTTTGATATAGATTTACCAACAGAAGATGATTTTTTAGGACAATTTGAATAGTGAAAAATCATCTCAACATTTTTCTGTACAAGGCACTTGAGAAACCAATTCAGAAAAAACTATTTTTAATGCAAACTGATTATCTAATTGTCAAATATGAAGGTGAACACTTTCCTAGCATTTATCAACTTTGTTGAAAAAGAAGGTGCTGAAATTATTTAAAAAATTGGAAAAAAACCTACAACAAGTAATTCAAAACATCAAAACAAGTATTTGGAAGAGGGTTGTATCAAATTCTGGAATTAAAAGGACACTGAGATTAAAAAACTGTCAGTGACTAGAAGGTGCCTGTTATGTTCACGGATTTTTTATATTTATTTGCTAGTTATAGACAGCAGTACTCAAAAAACTGACATACATAACTATGATCCATAGCTTTTTATCCACTTAGAGTTTTAGAAATGCATAAACATTTTTCCTCAAATAAAAACAGTAATGATCATTGTAATTTACATAAAAAAATATTAAAACCTAAATCTGCTACTTCCTCTTCTAAAATCAGAGTTTGAATTACTGTGAAAACCACTTGAAGTTTGAATATTAAAATTAACTTGTTGCTTTGGTATACTTTCTTCAATCGAAAAACTTTTCATCTCTCTGATTGGAGCTACACCAGTCAAAATTTCTTCATCCCAATCTTCCATTTTTTGGAAGGCTAACTAATTATATCTATTCTAAATATAAACAAAGTATAAAGCTCAATCATATGAAAATCTTTAAAATGTTGTAATAAGTGCAGTTTAAACCCTATTCAACTTATCAACTATGTAGTATAAGCACTTTTTCTAAAGAGTTGCATAATTTTGGTTATGTGATGAACAATCCAATTTTGAAAACACAAAATTGAATGGTAAATATGTAAATTAATGTTACAAATCAGTTTAATTTAAAAAATGCTAATTAAATCAAATGGGTAACTAATCCAACATTATTTAAAAGAACATATTATAATTAAACTAATACCAATAACAGAGTAACTAACAGGTTGCAATCATTTACTGATAAATAAATTTCAGATCAACTTTCTTTTTATTCAAAATATATCAATATTATATCAATTTAAATTGTTTAAATTATAGTCAAACTAAAAAAGTGCCAAATAGTAGTATATATTTTAATTATTATGTATATTTTTACATCCAATACTATTGTACATTTTATACTTTATACCATTGTACATTTTATACTTCATATTATAACATTGTTTAGTGGCTACTCTTACTTTCGCAATGTCAAAATAATTAGTCTCATGTTGCGTGCGTGCAAAAATACAAATTTTCGCGGATTTCAGAAAAAGTGAGCATGCAAAGGTAATAACCAAAATGGAAAAATCCCCAACTTAAGAAAAAAGCCTACCAGTAATGTGACTTATGAAAATATTATAACACCTATAGTCTAAATTGAAACTGAATCTGAAAAATTCGAGAATGTAACATTTTTAAGAAAAGTTGTTAAAATTAAACAAGACCTTAAATCTTTCAATGAATTTATTTTTAAAGAATGTCAATTAGAAATATTATCACGCATAGAAACATACATTTATGAAAGCTGTATCTGAAACTTTGTTGTACTGTATTGTTTATTTAACTTACTTATTGGTTTATGCCATCAAATTGTAACAAATAAATTTGAACAAGGCCTCTGAGTTCGCTTTTAACAACAACGTTGCTTTTTTATGACGCTGCACGTAATAACATATCGTGGCGCAGAACTTTGCAATAATTGCGTGACGGCAAAGGGCGCATAATGCAGAATGCATACGTAATGAGGCTCTTTTTATCAAATGATTGAAAAAGCCATAAAATCAAACTGTTTTGTAAAATTGGTTTTAAAAAACCAGTACGTTGAAATTTGTTTTGAAAAAGAACCAGCTGAAATATTACCAAATTGATGTACTGCATTGTTCATATAAGTAACTTAGAATGTTATGGTAACTGCTGCAGGAGGGGCTCTTTGAAACTCAAGCTCATCAAAACATTTCAACGGTCAGCGTTGAATTAAAGCTAACTTCCCTGAAAAGGAGCAGTGAGATTTGTCTGTTGAACATCTGATGGGTGTCCTATTTGATACTTGGATATTCTCAATTATTTCAATCTAGGCAGAAGCAATTATGCATTAGCAATAGAAAAACTCAAATCACTAACCAGATGTTATGAAAGTGATATTCTAATCGTTACTAATCAAAAAAAAAAAAAAAAAAAAATTTAATATAATAGAATAATTTAAATTTGTATTTCTTAAATACGTTAAAAGCATTTCATTCCATAACGAAAAGAAATTAAAGAATGTTTATTATAAAAGAAAATTTACCAAAAAATCTGTACAGTTATTTATTGTAACAACATGATTGACGTCTGGTGAAAAGCTACTTTTTCAGGGAGACCGTCCGATAAAACTTTTTTACGGCCGTTCGATAATTTTCAAGAATCCGTTAATAAATTAGCCATTGGGTATCTTGTAAGACCAAGTGGGTTATATTTTACTTGAAAAATTAAAGATGAAAATGATTTTGTGCAAAACGGGTACAACATTTGCTATGAGCTGATCAAAAAAGTGTTCAAATGCTTGTTTCTCAAGTTTGTTTGGATCGTTTTAAGCAAGATAAAATGGATTTCAAGGGTTGTTTCATAACTATTGATGAGACGTATACACCACTATAACCAGAACAACATAAAAAAAAATAGTCCAAATCTTGTATTGAAGCCGGTTGAAGTGCAACATGGAAGGTTGTACAAAAAAGACTGTTCCATCAACAGTGACTTTAGTACATTTCTAAACCTGAAGAAATTCCTTGCGTTTTACATCGAGCGAAGAAGCCATTGCAGCTTAGATGGGTATTTTGTAGATACACGTTTTTTTTTTTTGTTTTTTTTGTTATAAGAAATCAAACAAATGGGGTAGTACTGGAAGGTTTCTTGTTTTAAAGCTGCTTTTTTATAATTCTATTACTAAAAGTTTCTTAAAAGTTTCTTAAGTTTTAGATTATCAAAGGAGAGAAAAAGTAAATAAAATACAATTTGAAAACATGCTAACAAGTAAGATAAAGTTTTTTACAGTTGTTCAGCTAAAATTATTTGAAGTCCATCAAACAACATTCAATGTAATATAAGCTTTAGATTTGTCCCTGAACAGAACACAAATGAGGAAATGTTCCTTGAACTTTTAACAAAGTAAGTTCCGTATTGAAAAGTAACTTAGTACCAATAGTTTCTTAAGTTTTTGGGGCTTCTAGTACTAGCTTCTTACTAGTTTCTTCTCAAAAAAAAAAAAAAAAGAAAAGAAAAAAAAACACACGTGTAAATCGAATTTGTTTAAAAATAATTCAGTTTGCGTTCGCAATTACGTTGACTGACGGATTCAATCAGAACTACAGTATTGTGAAAAAGTTAAGAACCACTAAATAAAAAAAAAAAAATTTTTCAAATAAATTTCATTAATTTTTATTCTAAAGATAATAAAATAGTCTTTTTCTTCAAACATATTAAATAGAACATGAGAAAAAAAGATTTTTTTTTTTTGAAAATTAATTAATAGAACCTGTAAAAATAACGATTAAATATTGTGTTAATTTTTTTTAATATTTTTTTTGTGAAAAAGTAAAGAACCACAAAGAATTTTTTGTGCTAAATGCGGCGGAAACATCTTTTTTAATTTATTTTTACCTTTTTTGTTTAAATATTTTATCAATGACCTGAGTCATTACCAAAAAACCAATAAAAGTATTTAATTCCGAACAAAAAAAAATTCTTTTCTTTTGAAAAAATGAGCAGAAAAGCTATTACCTATGAAGATCGTATAAAAGTGGTACACTTTCACCAGGAAGGTAAATCCGCTCGTGAAATTGGAAAAATAATAAAGCGATCACATAGTTCGGTGCTAACAATCATCAAAAGATTCGAAGAGACAAAAAATTACGTTGATCGCCATCGTTCTAGAAGACCGCGTTTGACAACACTTAATGATGATCGCCTTTTAATCAGGTTGGCGAAGAAAAATAGAACCATGCCGTCACATGAATTAAGAAGGGTATGGAAGCTTTCAAATGGACGTCAAGCATTGGCATCACTTGTGCGTAGGAAACTATTAGCTAACAATACGTTATGGAAAAAAGCTGTTCTAAAACCGCGACCTACCAAACAACATATAAAAAAGCGAAAAGAATTTTGCCACAGCGTCAAAGAATGGACTAAACATAAATGGAGGACAGTAATATTCAGTGATGAGATGAATATCGAGGTTGATAACCGAAAAAACCGAATTATGCTTCGCAGGCAGTCTTCAAAAAAGTACAATCTTGATTGTATCGTTCAAAGAACAAAACAAGGTAGCGGGTCGGTTGGAATATGGTGCTGCATGACATATAATGGTCTCGGTATGTTTAAATTATTTGATGGTCGACCCAACTCTATTTATTACGTCGATATTTTAAATAACAATTTGTTACCGTCAATTGATGCTTGAGCAAAGCGTTCCGTTCATTTTCAAGCAAGACCATGCACATTTGTTCCCTTCATTTTCAAGCAAGACCATGCAAAATTGTCTCTGAATGGTTCGAAAGCAAAAATATTGAGCGTCTAACTTGGCCACCAAATAGCCCAGATCTAAATTTTATTGAAAATCTTTGGAGTTGGCTTAATAAAGAGATTGCCAAGAAAGCGGCAAGGAGCCTTGAGGAGTTACGCAATATTTTACCAGCAATACTTAGAAATGCTCCCAAACATATTTTAGAGAATTTAATAGATTCAATGCCAAATCATATAAATGAGTGCTTAAAAATTCATGGTAGAATTATACGGTATTAGGTAAAAATTACCATTTTTTGTTCTGTGGTTCTTAACTTTTTCACAATTTTTTTTTAAATAAAAATTACCTATAAAACTTGAAATACATTTTTTTTATTTGTTTAAAAGTTTTTATCATTATTATTTTTTTTAATTTTGTTTGTCTATTTTCTAAAATTTATTATTATTATTTTTTTACCAGAAAAATATATTCGGTTAAATAAAAATTTAAAAATAAAAATAAATTGTGATTTGTTTTTTTGGTGGTTTTTAAATTTTTCACAATACTGTAGAACTTCGCGCATAGATTTTGTGCCAGAAAATTTGATGTCGAATTCGACTAGAACAGCTTTTCCGTTTCATACGATAATTGTTGTCATAGTTATATCGATTACCCAAACAAGGTTTTTTTTTTTAAATTTTAAAGTGCAACTTTTTATATTTTATACCAAATTTATGATGGTGAAATTTTTTTGGATATACAGCTTTCTTCTGGCAGAAATACATACAAAAAGGTTTCAAAAAAAAAAAAAAAAAGAAAAAGAAAAAGAAGATATCGTTAGAGATAGTGCCAATCCTTCGCTTAAGACCAACATTGAAGTGACAACAAATTAAAGCATGCGTCTTTGTCCTATCTCCTTGAAATTTACCATTGTTCAAAAATGTTCCATTTACAGAAATATCGTACCTTTTTAACAATAATTGATAACATCAGGCTATCAAATATTTAAAAATTAACCGACTAGTTTTTTGCACATTTCTACTTGAACTTTTAGTCACTCACATGTTTCGTAGGTTCTTAAAAAGTTATAGATTCTCTTCTAACGTTTTGTAATATTATCTCGTTTTTGAAAAAAAAAAAAGACTGTTATGTTCTTATTGCGAAATCCATATGTTCAAGTAACTCAAATTTTATCTATCAGAGCAAATAATTTATTACTAAAAGCATCTTTCTTCAAAAATTGTTATAACAATACTCAGATTATTCAGAATGGATTTGGTAATTAATAAGAAAGCTCTAACATTCTGTAGTACTAGCAAGGCTAGTATTGTAGAATGTTTAGACTTACTTTTGTATTCTATTTAAAGTTGTAAAAACTCAAAGTGATTTGGAATTGTTTAGAAATTACTGTCAAATTTTTTCTTTTACAAGGTGCAGTATTTATATTTACCCATTACTCGAATATATTTTATTATCAAATAGTTAAGTATGCATAAAAAATATTGTTATCCAATAAAGTGTTTTTAATGATGCACTTTCAATAAGATAAAATTTTTGTTTAATTCAAATCTAATTAAGGGTGTTAAAAAAAAAAAGATTAAATGTCTGCCAAAAACCATTTATCAATCTATGTAAAAGGTTTTAAGAGATACCATCAACTTTTATGGATTCCAATTTTAGAAAGAAAGTGTTCAGTTTATACCCTAAAGAGACATCCAATAGTGTACTAACAAATCTTAAAAGAACTTGAAGTTTCTGATGCAACAAAAGGAGGCCACTTTCAGTTGTAAAATGTTTTTAGTTAGTATATCAATATTTGTTAACGTTTTCTAAAATGTTTTATGTGTTAGAAATGTTTTATAAAAAGTGATAATGGTTAAATGTATATGCTGCGCCCTCTATATAGTTAAGTAAAATGCTTTAGAAAGAATATTGTCAAGAATATTTTGGGGATTTTAATAATAATCTAAGTAATGACTAAGTACAATCATTTAGTTTCCTTTTGTAATATTGTCAACCAAACCATGTTTATTGGTCAAACTAAATTTTCACCATAATTGAAAGTCTGGACAAGCTATAAATAATTTTTACCTTTAATAAATATAGTTTTTATATATCTTAAATTTTAAACTTTGTTTACTTTTAGCTTTACTTTACACTGGTCTAAAATCAGTTTATGCATTGATATAATATTTATAAGAAATGGTTAAGAAAAAAGCTAAAGAAGAATTGCCACCAATTGATGAGGTTTTTGTTATTTTATTTTGTTAATTTTGGTTTATGTTAAATTTTATGTTAGCATGAATGTAAAATGAATATCAAAACAATTAAAACAAATTTTTTAAATAACAAGTGAATGATAAAAGATTTTTTGTATATTTCTCACTAATTTTTGTGTTATCAAAGATCGCTTTGTTTTTAATTTTATATTACAGTTGCATAAATATTTTTACTTTGAAATGTTCTTGATCATATAAATTCATATGTACATGATATTAAAATTTTAAAATGCATTTAGTGCTTCCCAAAAAAAACTGCATTAAGGTTTTTTGCCTATGTTTTTCTTAATGTTAAATAAGAAGTAATATAATAATTGTTATGGCATAATTAAATAGGTAAAGGATTAATTTATTTTGATAAACCAAAACAGCAAAATTACTATTTAACATAACATGCATCTTTTTAATTTCAGAACTCTTTTCTAAACTTTTAATATTCTAGTTCTGTGCTAAGACCTTGAAATAGGTTTAATTGGATTTAACTCTGGTGAGGAAACAAGCCAGAACATTAACTTTCCTTTTTTCTCTCTCTCAGGGCCATACTTTTCATTTAGAAATTACATTCTTGGACCAAACCATTCTTTCTTATTTCTTAGATCATCTTAATCTTTTGAGTTCTAGCTATTATCAGTGTTCTAGTTACTGAATATACACCAATACAAAATGTTTTTTCTTATAACTAAAGAAAATGTTTTTGTAAAAACTACTAGTTATCTGCATTGAAAAGAAATGTTTTTCCTTTAATGAAGAAAAAAAAAATCATGTCATACTTTTATGATATTGAGATTTAAAATATCTATTTGTTTGTCTGTGTATTTATTTATTTCAGTTTGATCCAATTAGTTTGGTAACAAAAAAGATTCAGACTGCTGTTTTGATGTTACAGTCTCGCGAAGAAAATGTACTTAATGTAGTGTGTGATACGCTTTATAAGTTTACGGAAAAATGTATGTTTGCTGTTTAATTAAAATTTTATATATTGTATAAAAATAAGATAAAATTGGAATTTATTAATTTTACTGTTATTTTCAATATTTCTGTATAGAATTTGAATTTATTTTTTAATATCAGCTATTGAAAATAAAATGCAACTTTTATCACTGGGAGCAGTTGATCATATTGTGAAGCTTTTGAATCATGAAAATAAAACAGTGAAGAAAAATGCAGTGATGTGTATTAGTTCAATATCAACTGAAGGTAAATAAAAAGTTACTCAAATTTGAACTATTTTAGTATAGTAAAGAAAGGTTCAGTGATGCATTGGTGTAGTAGCCTATGAAGATATGAGCAAAATTTTAAATTGATATTAACTTTAACTAATTTAAAGTATGTAACTTAAAACATTTTAAAAGATCTGGGGGGGGGGGGGTACTTCTTAGAATCACATTTAAAGTAACAGTAGGGTTAATATAACGACATTAAACAAAAACTTGTTTGTATAAGAGTATTAAACAAATCACTAAAAAAAAGGCTCTCTGAAAGGGAAATGAGGTCATATTGTATATTTTGAGATAAAATTGTATTTAAAAAATTCGATAAAAATTGATAATTCTCTGTTAATTCCTAAAGTTTGAAAATAGTAGTTATTATATTATATATATTAGTACTCAAAACTGTATATATATATGTGTGTGTGTGTATTTAGCAAACTTGTTAATGTAAATTTCTTAATGTGAAATTAATAGTTAAAGTAATCTAAGCTTAACCATATAGTTACTGTTGGATTACCTTCTTTACCTACCTAATTTTCAACATTAAACTTAATGTTGACCAAATTTTTTTAAAATATTAAAATTGTGAACAGATTTCTTGTGACAAAGTGTATTTCTCTCAACTAAGTTAAAAAAAAAAAACTACATGTTTTTATTATTGGGAATAAATTGGAATTAGTTATAAGTTGTTACATAGGAGTACAAGTGTGAATTTGTTGAAAAGACCTTGTCTATGTTCAGAAAACATCTGATTTTAAGCTAGATTTGGTAAAATTAGGTGTTTAATTCCAATACTGCTTTTGTCAGGATTTCAATAGATGACAGAGGTTTTTAAAATTAAAACTAAAGTTAAAATTTCTTTCTGGCGCTGAATATATTTTGTATCTTGATCTGAATCCACACTATAACAAAGGATTAGGTAACTGAAATTTATTACAATCAAATAATGAGAAGTGGTCCACCAAGATCTTCTAAGCCTTTTGGGATATCTTTCTAACCGTATTTTACATATTTGAAAATTAAGTATTTATATTATAATGCTGTTTTATTTTAACTAATTAAGTTTCAAAGATGTTTTTAAACTATTTATTAGTTAAAACCAAACTATTTATCTTAATTTTAATATTAGATAATTGCTTAAACTTAATGTTTAAAAAAAGAACTTGATTAAGAGTAATGAAAGTGCTAAAAACATGAAAAATTAAATTTTACTGTTGTATAAAAATATTCATTGAGTCTTGATTGCTTAGGAGCTATAGAGTAAGGTACATTTGAGGTTCAGTTTAAATGCTGGTCTTGGCAAGTTGCATTTTAGTTGAAATTTTATTGGGAACTATTTAGCAAACTTTTCCCAAAAAGCTGATTCAAGTAAAGTTGGGTCAATTCAAGTAAAGTTGGGTTGGTGGTAAGCAGCTGAAGCACAAAATTACATACATTCATGTGTTATTCCCTTTGTCACCCAAGATTTGTAAAATAAGCATACCAAAGATTCAGTATTCTTATAATTGAATTTTACTAAAGTGCTGTTGAAAGTTGTATTTACAATGTGAGGAAATGCCAGCCATATCTGTTATGTTATGTTTAGACAGCCTTTTTCAGTTTCATCATGTCAATTTGATCAAACTTTTATTTATCTATAAACTCCCATTTACATTTCAGTTAACCAACTAGCTCAATCTCTGGTCCTTTTGATGCTAAAAAATTCAAAAACCGCAGCTCTATAGATTTCATGTATATGTTTAAGAGAAAGGCAAGGAAATTCAGTTGAGCTTCCAGACATCTATTGTAGAAATTAGTTTTTCAAAAATTCAGTGTTGGGTCAGCGATTACTGTTTTGATCCCATCCTCTTTTTCCACCTCATCGTTTTTGTGGTTCATAAAATCTTGTTTCTTATTGCAATTAGAATTAAACAGATTAAATTTAATTAACAATTTATGCTTATGTTACATAGCAATAAATAAACATACCTTTGTAATTTTTTAAGTTTTAAAAACCTAAAGCATAAGCACATCTAACAAAGCTATCACTCATTTAAAAATGCTATATGTATTTGTGTGTGTGTGTGTGTGTGTGTGTGTGTGTGTGTGTGTGTGTGTGTGTGTGTGTGTGTGTGTGTGTGTGTGTGTGTGTGTGTGTGTGTGTGTACACACACACACATGTATGTATGTATGTATGTATGTATGTATGTATGTATGTATGTATGTATGTATGTATGTATGTATGTATGTATGTATGTATTTATGTATGTATGTATGTATATTTGTATCATTTTGTTTTTGTTTTTTCCAATGACTTTTTTTGTTTATTAGTATCAATACGCCTGGCATTGCAAAAATGTGGATGTGTAGAAAGTCTACTTAAACTTCTTCTTCCTGAAGGTATATATTACGATAACATTTTAGTACATCACAGTAACATTTTAGTACATCACAGCAACATTTTAGTACATCACAATAACATTTTAATAAAATAAAACATTGCAAGTTTAGTTTTTATTTAAACCTTAACCTTATTTTAAACCTCCCAAGAAAAAAAATTTTTTTAAATTTTTTTTCTTAGGAGGTTTAAGACTCCTTCATTAGTGCAACAGGTGGAATATTGTTAGTAAAATTAGTGGACTAATTGAAATTTTCACTTTCATTTTTTCTTCACCTCTGTGAATATGTCAATGATGACAAAAATTTAATTGCTGTAATAAATCCCTTTTAGTGGAAGTAATTTGTCATGAGTTTTCCACGCTGTCTTTATCATTCTTTGCAGGTATTTGTAGTTTAATTTTCTTGAAACTTCATAGATATTTTTATTTTATTTTCAACATAGTAATTTATTTAATTAATATTGAAGGGATTTGCTTAAACCACATTTTTACCATGAAATTTATTGCTTTTTTTTATTTTTTTATTTTTATTTAGAAGATTATGTTAGTAAAGTTGAGATTTTTGAAAAAAATGGATTTCCTCTGGTGATAGCTCTTCTCCAGTCACCTGACTGTGATGTTCAGGTGTTACTATAATATCATCTACAACTTTTTTTAAATTTCCTCTTTACACATAATACAAGTAACACAAAAAAAATAGAATAAAAGAAATAAGCTTGGATGTTTAATATTGTTGCATGTTAATTTGTTTCAGTTTAAAATCTTTTACTTACTTACATACACTGGTGTATAATTTGAGACTTTATGACCTTTTGATTGAGTTACACCAAGTCCAATTTATATGTTATATAAGTAGACTCTATGTTTAAGTCGACTTGCTGAATTAGTCAATATGTTGTTTAAGTCATGGTCACTTTTTGAAAATTGCATGAAAAGACCACTTTTTATACTTTTAAGGCAAATAAAATTTAGTGTTTGATGACTTCAGTAGCCTTTGATTTTAATCATTTTTAAACACCTGACAGTTGATTTAAAACATACATAAATGTTTTTGTTTTTAAAATGCTAGAGAAATGCAGTTCGTATTGTTGGACTCATGTTAGATGATTTCAGAAATAGATCAATGTTGAAACAACTAAATGGTTTGGTTGTTATTTAAATGGATTTTTTTTTTTTTTTTTTTTTTTTTTGGAAGCAATTTATTTTTTGTATGTCAACTGGCAAATATGTTTTTTTTAACTTTGAGAGCAAATACTTTAAATTTACAAATTTTAAATGTTTTCTTTGTTTAAGTAAAAAATTAGCTACATTATAAATTTTCTCTTTATCATTTTGTGCTTTTTTTTTTAATACAAAAAAAAAACCATACTTTTACTTTGTGTAGCAATCAGAAAATTTTTAAATTAAAACTTGTAGGTGTGATGCCCCTGCTTAATCTGCTTAATTCAGAATATCCTGTTATTCAACACCTTGCTCTGGATGCCTTACTTAAGTGCTCAAATGATGGTGAAATATTTTAAGTTTCTTATGTTTTTTAGCAAATTCTCACTAAAGATAAAAACTTTGATAAAATTTATGATTTTAAAATGTAATGATTTTTTATTTTTTAGTTGAATTTCAGAAAGTTTTATGCAAAAATGATGGTCTTTCAAAACTTGTGCAAATATTAGAAGATCAAGTAAAAATTAAAAATTCCATTAACATTTTTTTTATTGATTTTATGTATCAGATTCTCTAGTCTATTACATAAATTTTGATAAAATTAAAAACCATAAAACAAAGCCATCAAGACAGATTTATAGAGAATTTAATGATAAATCTTTTTAAAAAAAATTTACTGTTCTAGCTAAAAAAATAACAAAGTTATAATAAAAACTCTACCTTTGGCTTTTATCTTGGGCCACCCATTACTATATAATCACAATCATACTATATAATCACATTATAGGAATAGTTATTAAAAAATTTCATTCATTTTTAGTCAAAAGTCAAAATGTTATGGCGAAAAAACTTGAAAGATTTAGCTGTTTATAAACTTTTGCATGCTACTGTAGATAATGTATTTCTTGCAGACAAGTATGAAAATGTAGTTTTTGTGAAATTCTTTTCTTAAAATTGTTAATTTGCAAACTTGTTTTTTAGTCTATGATTGACTTACATTTATCATGCCTAAAATGTTTGGCATTCGCTCTTGAAGATATTGAAAGTTTAAAGGTGTATTTGTTCACTAGAAGTCTTAAATTTTTTTTTTGTTCAAGTTGTAGCATTCTATTAATATAAAAAAAAGGTTTTTTTTTCCAGATGATTCAAAATAATGGTCTTTTGGCGAAAGTTTTAACATTTATTACCAAGTCAATAAATAATCCAGAGATGCAGCAATATGGAGTAATTTTTCAGTTATTTTCAAATCTTTAAAATATAACAAAATCATAAATAGTGAATTTTTTCAAATATAATTTGGTTTGTTTTATTTCCTTTTAGGCCTCTGTAATAGCAGCTGCTGCAAAAATAGGTTTGCAGTTTATTATTTGTTTTCTCTTTTTTTTTTTATTGTTTAAGTTGGTGTGTATTGTATTTATAAATGCTAAAATGAATAGATTTCATTGTTGTATAGTATCTAGTCATTAAAATTCTTTACACATGTTTTACTTTTAAAGAGGTTTGATCATTGAAATGAAGGTTTTACTTATGGGGAGATTTGCTCTTTGAATTGAATCTTTTATTTTAAAGATGAAAACAGAAGAATGTTCAATGCACAAGAGTTAGAGAAAACTCTTATTTCATTGCTTGCAAGTGAGGTATATTCTTTTTTAATGTTAAATTTATTCATTGAAGTATAATAAGTTATATGAATATCACAAGTTATATATGAGCAATATTTTATGAATAACATATAATAAGTGCTTAATGGGTGTTGCAAAAAAAGTGAAATCTTTTTATGTTTTATGTATCTTACTCAGTTTTTGTACTACCAATTGAGTTTTTTTAAAAAGATTCTTTTTTTTTTTTCATTCACCTGGTTGACCGCACATAAAAAAACAAAGTTCATAGTGAAAGCCTGTTTAAGTTTGAAGAAAAAGTGTCCCTCAGAATGTTTGCTGAGAGAATTCAACTTCAAAGGTTTCTATTAATTGAATACGAAAAGGTGATGTACATTGTCAGGCATACAAGAAAAGGACAGAGCTGCAACTTGCCAAGGTCAAAAGGCCAAAAGAATGAAGTTTGCAAACTGATTGCAAAACAATTTTCTAAAAAAAAGAAGCATTACAGATTTTGTTTTCTGATGAGAAGATGTATGGCATTAATAGCCTGGAGTATAAATTGTGAAGAAGCCACTGGAAAAGATGGCATGAAGCAAAAACAAAAATTTATCCGATAAAGTTATGGTGTGGTTAAGTTTGTTTGTAAGGAATAATACTAATGGTCAACTTGGACAAAGGAACAATCAACCACAAAGGTTTCATTGAACAAGTTTTGTCATAAGTTCAATGATATGGTAACCAAGTGTTTGTTGATAATTGCATATTTCAGCAAGATGGCACGACAGCTTACAACTATCACCTTTCCTAAAATGGTGTATAGACAATTTTTCAGCTGTGATCAACAAAAATTATACTCTACTAAACTCTTTAGACCTTAACCCATAGGACGACTCTGTTTGAGGCAAATTAATTCACCAAATAAACTGTGATAAAGTACAATTAAAGGAAACATTAATTGACAAATTGAAGCTTGCAGTGAAACAATTCAATTTGGAAAAAGTGTTAGAAAGTTGTGAGTTTGGATAAATAGATTATTTTGTGTCTAAAAATAACAGTAACTATTTGAATTAATGAAGGTCAAGTTTCTTGTAGAAAAAGAAAAGACAAATCTTTATTTTTAAAAATGTAGACTGATGTCATTAAATTGAGTGAGATCATGGAAAAACAAAAACGCATCATTCTTTTTGCAATAACGTTATATAAAGATCATTTGTAAAAAATGTATTTTACCAGAATCTCACAAGGAATAATTTAAAAAGACAAACTTAGTTAACCAATTTCAGCAGATTTTTTAACTAAGTTTTTTTGCTTTATAGAATCTGCAAACTGCTGTTGCTTCAGCTAATGCATTAGCAGTCATGGCAGAAAACCTTTTATGCCGAGATACAATTGGAAAGTTAGGTAAATTTAACTTCTTTTTTTTTTAAAAAAAAATATTCTGTTGAATAAGTTTTACTTGTGCAGCAATGCATTTGTAAAACTTTGAGTTTTTTTTTTAATTCTATTTTGAAATTTATCTTTAACTATATTCCAGGTGGTATTTCCTTGACTATTCAGCTTCTAAAGAATGAAAAAAAAGAAGCAAGAGAAACTGCAAGTTTATTACTTGCTAATTTAACCAATTGTAATGTAAACAATTGTGCTATTATCATGGAGAATAAGATAACTGATACTCTCATACAATATCTTTCCCTTGAGAATTCAGTTGTTCAATCAAACATAGCTATTTGTTTATCAAATTTTGCCAGTAATCGTAAGTTACATTAGAATAATAGGAAAGATATTTACTTTTTTTTTTTTTTTTGCAAAGATTTATAGGAGAAGAATGTTATAGCTATGAGTCTTTTATAATATCTGTTATTCTAGATAACTTACAGAAAGTTTTTTGTTAATAAGTATTCATATCATTGATGAAATACTTTTTAGAGAATTGGCGACAAGACATTGAGCAACATGGAGTTATCTATGGGCTGTGTGAAGCTATCAAGTCAAGGTTTTATTTTTATTTTTTAGAAACTTTTAAAAACTTTGTACAAACTCTTTTTTTTTTTGTTTGTTTGTTTTCTTATTCTTCTTCTTATTATTATTGTTGTTGTAGTTGTTGTTGTTGTTGTTGTTGTTGTTGTTGTTGTTGTTGTTGTTGTTGTTATTATTATTATTATTATTATTATTATTATTATTATTATTGTTATTATTATTATTGTTATTATTATTATTATTATTGTTATTATTATTATTGTTATTATTATTATTGTTATTATCATTATTATTATTGTTAATAATGTTATTATTATTACTAATTAGTGATAGCAATGTGCAAAAAAATGGCTGTCAAGCTTTATCATTTTACCTAAGTGATGTAGAGTCTCGACAAAAAGTAAGTTTTAATATTTAAAAACTATTATTCATGCTACGATAAAAAATTGTGCATAATGTTTTTTGTAGTTTATATTTTATTTGTTTTGGTTGGTATTTCATTTTTAATGAGGAGCATCTAAGTTACTTACAGGAAATGGTATTTCAAGAGTAGTTGATCTGCTCAGATCTAACAATCAGGCAGTATGCCGAAATGCTTTTTGGGTGATAGTTATGTGTGTGGTAGAGAAAGAACTTGTTGAAGCAATTGTTGCATGTGGGTAGGTCAGGTTTTTAGACCATGTTTGTAACTTTGGAACCTAATATCAATATAGCATTCTTAAAAAAAAGTATTTTTGAGGATTGGCACTACACACCCACTGGTGTTCATAACAAGTAGTTTTAAAATCCTGAATTAATGTCTGAAAATAGTAACAGCGAAAAAACTCTTTTAGGTTTTTAATTATTTTTGAGAAGGCTTTTTCTGTGAACAAACAACAAAACTCTTTATTTAAGTTTTAGGGCCACTGAGAAAGATCCAAAAAGGGACTTTTGCACCAAGACTGTATGAGGCAAGTACTAAAATGAATTATTGAGAGCATAAAATGTCATCAAATTGTGACAATAAATTAGATTAAATTAATTTTTCATTCTTAAAACAAAAATATTAAAATTATGTTGTGCTTACACAGAAAAAAGAATTTCAAAATTGTGGAGAAAACTTTTCTTAGAAAATCTTTATTAGATTTTTTAGTATTGACACTATTTTTTTACTATATTTTTTAGTCTGATGAGTATTTTTTGGCTATATTTTTTAGTATTGATGAGGATTTTTTGACTATATTTTTTAGTATTGATAAGTATTTTGTGTGAAATAAGTTTTTTTTCCCCAGAAAACAAGTTTTCTCAAAAAAAAAAAAAAAAATCTCAATATTACTCTAAGATTTCAAAATTTCTTGTTATAAACACCTATTGTTGTGAAGTAGTATCCCTCAAAAAGATGTTTCATTGCAGTCAATTATCTTTCTTGAGTGTTTCCTTAGAATGACTCTTTTTCTCTTAAATAAAATGTAGATAACACTTAAAGTCTGTTGTTTTTTTCAGTGGATTAAAACTGATACAGGAAATGAGTTTATCATCAAAAGCAAACCCATTGGTACAAGTTGCTCTGGATAGATTAATGGATAACCACTTAACCATGAAGTATGCAATATTTGGTGTTCTGACCTTTGAGAACTTGATTAAAGATATATTCTTTGATGCTGGGAAGGTGAAAATTGTGCATTTATTTAAAAGCAATTGATCTTTTGTTTTTCTTGGCTTGCTCATGTCTTTTCATAAAAAATAGTTTTTCTTGTGTAGGCTTTTGAAAATTTTCAATTGTATTTTTTTCTGAAACAGCTATTTAAAAAATGTGAAACCTCCTTTTTATAAATTTTGTAAATTCAGAATTTTTTCAAATTTGTAGAACTTATATGAAAAAAATTTAATGATCATAACAATGTGGCTATTAAGTTTTCCTTTTTTTTTTTATCACATTTATTACAGCCATTATTTAAAATAAAAAAATCTTTAAACCAACATTTAAACTGTAAATTGTCAAAGAACACAATCAAGAGTCCAAAGGAATTTTGCTTGATCCAATTGTTAAAGAACTTTTAAGAGTTTCTCAGTGTTACCTCCAACCATCAATTTTAATTACAACTGAGAAAAGAATGTTGGTAAAGATCTTTTTTTTTCTTTTGGAAATTTAAGTTTTTAAATTTCCAAAAGAAAAAAAAAAACAGTTTAGCACAATATACTTTTGTTAGTCAGCTGCAATTTTAGGATATAAAATTTCATAAATAAGATTTCCTCCAGGATATAAAGATTTCAAACTGATTATGAGATGTGTTAGTTTTAACTAGTCATTTTTCTAATTATTCCAGTGAGATGGTAATATTACAATTTGAAGTTTAGCCTTGAAAATTTACCACAAGGTGTTGACATGTAGGAACTGTAGCCATGTCTTTAACAAATTATCTTTAAAGTTTGATATTTTAAGGTTATGTTAAGTTAAGAGTTAGATATTTGGTGCAAGATAACATTTTGGAACTAAATTATCATAAGTTATCGCAAGTTGGCAGTCTTCAATGTAGATCTACAACTTATTGTTTTTTTTTTTTTTTTTTCTACATTTTGTGGAATGTATGATGGCTGCTATAATTAACTTCCGTGTTTTTAAATGTTGTAAAATGCAGTAATAAAAAAAGTAATCCAGTTAAAAACAACAAGCAGTATTGATAAAGTTAAAAAATGTGGTGTCTACTAAAAAGTGAATTTGATAAACTTTTTCAAGGTATCTCCAGAAGCACATTTCGAATCAATTGAGGTTCTCAGCAGACACCCAATAAATCATCGACGACCAATACTTTTGGTAAATCCTGCATCATTCTTCAAGAAAAGGTTGTTTTTTTTTGTTTTTTTTTTATTGATGTCAAAAGTTATTAACAAAAATACTTTTTCTTTTCTTTTACTTAAACATTTTTTGTAGATGTCAGCATTTTTTTTGTAGATGTCAGTATTTTCCACATACATTTACTCAAAAACTTGCTTTGATTTTTTTTTATAAGTCTTTTCATAGTTTTGAGATCTTAAAAACTGTTTTTTTTTTTAAATAAGGATACCCAGTATGTAAAAAAACCCAGTATATAGCTTATAAGTAGTTACTAGGAATAATTTTCTTTAACTTAAAGAGAAAAATTTTTGTAACTTACTACTTTTTTAAGTAGTTAAAAAACAAAACAGTACATTACCTGTCAACATACTAAAATTTCCTTGTACAAAATTCAGGTATTTTTTATTTTATCTAAGTGACTCTGCTAATGGTATGGAAAATCAAGACAATATTTGCAAGAAAGATTCATGGTCGGCGCCCACAGATGATGCATTGAGTTCATACATTGAAGAGTTGCAAACCCTCATTTTAAGTACAGATAGCACAAAAGAGCAGATTGTGAAGCTGGCGAGGTTAAATTAAATTCCTTCAATAAACTTTTGTATAATTATAATCAGATTTTAACTTATTTAAAATATATTCTAGTTTTGTCTGTCAGAAAATGGGTGGTTCTGTGACTAAAACAGAGTTTGGCAGCTTTTCTTTTGAGTTACATATTAGTGAACTGAAAAAAGAACTTCAATCTAATGTGATACCAATTGGAATGGTTAAACGAGGCATTTATTACCACCGTGCTCTTTTGTTCAAAGTAATTTTCTTTTTTTTTCTTTCACTCTCTCTCTCTCTTTACTCTATTTCTTTGTTGTTTTTTATTATTTATAGACAAAAATGTTGTTTTTAGGTTCTAGCAGATCATTTATCATTGATATGCTCATTGATTCGTGGTAGTTATGGTATAGCATGGAACGAAGTTTTGCTGTCTGATATAAATGAGGTCAGCTGTTTTTTATATTTGGCATTGTTAATATACAAAAAAATGAAAACAAATTTTAAAATGAAACTGTATTATAAAAAAGGGATTAGATAAAAAAGTGCAAGGTTTTTTGAATTGTTCTTTTAAACAATTCAAACAATCTTTACTATAATAGCTATGTTTGTTTGATATGTTATTACGCCTGGTTTCTTTTGCAACATAAGTTATTCTTAAAAAAAAGTCTGTAGTAAACAATTTACAAAATGTTCTTTGGAATAATTTAAAAAATTCTGATTCTTTAAGGACAAACGTCTTAGTTAATGTTCAGAACATGATTTCTCAAGTTTTAGAAAATAAGAAACCTAATGTATCATCGGAAAGCTAAAACTTTCCAGTTTTTAAAACATTTGATGCTTCTTTTTTACATATTTGTAATTTTAGATAAATGATAGGTCGATTAGGGGAATAAAAGCACAGACTAGTTTTAACCTTAAGTCTGTTGGTTACTTTTAATGTACCTTGAGCTCTTGGCATCACATTTGTGAGAGTAATAAAAAATATAAATGTAATAAATATATTTACAAATAGCTATTCAATTTTTATACAACAAAATTAATCTTACGATTTAACATTTTTATGTAAACGTTGTTATTCACGTATATATTTATCATTAATATTTTGTTGAGCTACCCTTAGCAACACATAATCCCAACATTCTATTGTTCATCGAATTTACTAAATTCTGGGTGACTTCAGGTTTTATGTTGTCCAGGGCTTCTGAAAATCCCCTTTTGAGGTCATCTTTACTTTAGAAGGGTTTTCGGATGGCTTGGTTGATGGAAAATAAAATTGTTCAATCAAGTCTGTTCATCTTTCTTTTCTTTTAACAATTTTTAATGTTTTAGATCATTTTTCTCTTAGAAGGTGTATCTCTTTTTCCTAGTTCTAATTTTCTTGCTGAATCTTGGAAATTTTTTTGCAAGATCCCAAGATCTACTTCCTTTGTCAAGATTCTATGGATACGCTCGAAGTTATCGATCCCTGACTATAACTGCATCACTCCCGTGTTTTACCGCAGGGTTTATATTTTTTAATTTCAGAACTTCACCTTTCTTTCTCCATATTCGCTTACGGCTATCAGATCCGAAGATATTGAATGAATTAACTCATCAGATCATAGGACACTTCTTATGCAAGCTTTAGCCTCTTTTTCTTATTCTTGATGTAAGGGTTCTTGACAGAGTAAAAACTCTGTCGTTCTTTTTTAGTATTCTTGTAATTGCAGACGTACTGGCTGGTATTCCAATTTCATTTTCAATTTTTGTTTGGACTTTTTTTACCTTTAACGATAGATCTATCTTTTTTTTCTTTAAAATGTGTCTTTCTTTACAATAATTGAAAATTCTCTTGTAACCTTGTTCTGGAAGATGCTCCAATTTTCCTGTTTTTGTACACTTTGCACTGCTAAGCTTGTATTTTGTTGCATTTTTTCCACTTTTTGTTGCCTTTTGAGTGTTGGATGATCAAATAAATAATCGGTAATGGCACATGTTTAACTGTCCTTTCCATCCGATATCTAAAAACTTTTGACATATGAATGATGTAGGTTACTTAATATTTGAATATGCATTATAAATACTCACCTAATTTTCTGAATGTTTTCTGAAAATTTGAATGTATGATTAGTTTTGAGTGATGAGTTAAGTGATTTTATTCGAAATCCCGCGCTAAAATTTTGTTATAAAACAAATTCGGCACTCCACAATTTGCTCATACAAGTACTCTATAAAATGACGGTTTTTAAATTTTGAATTTTTTTTTTTTTTTTTTTTTTTTTTTTTTTTTTTTTTTTTTGGGAACAAATTTAGGTGCTATCTTTAACGATTCAATTCAATTTTATTCAGAAATCATTGATTTACGTAGAGCTTCGAGAATGCTTTTTTGCTCTTGACTCAGGACCTCCAACTATCTAAGGCCGGGTCTGACATGAGAGATAGCTAGAATCTCACAATCATAACTTCTAATGCATTAGAAAATTCTTGGGGTATTGATTTTACATTAAGCTATAAAAGAAAATGTTACTAAGCGTTTGTTTGATATGCTTCGCGTTGATGAAAAAACAAGATTCTAAAGAATCTTTCAGAACATCAATTTTTTTTTACAACGGTGACGTTTTTTTTTTTTACAACAATGTTTTACAACTTAAAAACTTTATCTTTACGAAATATCATTCAGAAGTATTTATCATTATACAAATTGAGTCTTCGTAGCACTACGATCTTCGTGAAAACGTAAAAATATTCAAACTTTGAAGATATCTTCGTCATTTAACAAACTATGAAAATATATTCGTGATTTTTTTTTTTTTTTTTTTAAATCGCAAATTTTTAATTACGTACACCTTTGATTTTAAAACAACGACAAAGTTGTTAACAATTTTAGTAGCGATTTTAATTTTTCGTGAAAAACGAGAACGTTAACGTATAGGGGAACCTGTTGTACCTTTGACCACGTTGTACCTTTAGTCACTCTGTCATATTGGCCGACTATTATCATTTTGCAAAAAATTGAAGTGCCGTTTGAAATATTAGTCCATGACGACTCTTTTTACCTTAAAATATCATGGTTGGGGAAGATTGTGTTGATCCACAAGAAATTATTAGTTTTAGCTCTTAAAAAGTAAATATTTATGTTTATCTTATTTTAATAACAAAACTGTCATAAATAGTTGTTTGGCTAATGTATGATATTACTTACATTAAACAACATCTTTTTTTTATTATGGAAAAGTTTAAATAATTATTTCTAACCCTAAATGGGGTTTGAGATGATAATTGTTGAAGAAACCCATCTCGTGTACCTTTGACCAGCGTAGGACGTTGTACCTTTGACTGGTTTGTACTGCGCTTTAATTTTTTGCGAACTTAAAGAGGACACTTTTATGAAATTTTTCATCAAATTTATCAGACACCTGTGCTCTTGCATGTAAAAATCAGCGAAAAGCGTACTATTACTTTCTTGCTGGTATTTTGAAAGTTTTAAATATAATATAAGTGATAAAATAATATTACCAAATTACATTTTTATATATTTCTATATCTTATGCATTGTTTTAATTAATTTATTGATAAATAAGAGTAAATTTTACACTTGACACACAATCCATTATTGGAATGTATATTTTTATGTACTTATAATGCTTGATAATCAGTTTTAATAATTAAGTTAGTTGGCAGCTGTAGCAGCTTGATAATTAAGTTGATTATATAGTTGTACTTGATTTCTGTACAGCAATAAGGAAGTAAGAACAAATAAATATATAATCATTTCTGTTAATATGTTTTAATCTTAAAATGCCAAGGAGTAAGGTTGGTGTTTTTCGTAAGAAGATTTGCGAGAAGGATATGTTTGATGCAGTGAATTTTGTTCTTCAACAAAAAATGAGTCTAAGTAAAGCAGCAAGACATTGCAACATTAAAAAATCAACTTTGATATATCAGTTAAAGCAGTTTAAAAAATCTGGAAGAACCCAGTATTCGTATTCACATAAGAAACCAAAAAAAGTATTCTCAACAAAAGAAGAATTAATTTTGGTAAAATACTTGGCAGATGCTGCAAATATGCATTATGGGCTTACATTAAAGCAAATCAGATTCTTTGCATATGAGTATGCTTTAGCAAACCATAAAAAAATTGAAACTTCATGGATAAAGAATAAATGTGCTGGTGAACAATGGCTACAAGATTTTCGGAAAAGATATAATGATAAGTTATCCCTACGTAAACCGCAGCCAACAAGTCTTGGTAGATCTTCTGCATTCAATAAAGAAACTGTAAGAATTGTGTTTAAAAATTATAGAAATGTTTTAGAACGTTATCATTTTGAGCCATCAAACATTTGGAATTGCGATGAAACAGGAATTACCACAGTTCATGTACCACCAAAAATCCTAGCCCCAAAGGGCAAAAAGCAAATAGGAAGTATGACTAGTGCAGAACGAGGCAATAATGTAACAATGATTGCAGCCATTAATGCTACTGGAAGTAGCATTCCACCATTACTTGTATTTCCGCGTGCAAAATTTAAGGACTACATGTTGAATGGTGCTCCTCCTGGAAGTGTAGGAGCAGCTAATAAGTCTGGATGGTCAAATGAAGTCATTTTTCTGCAATTTCTTGAGCATTTTATTAGTAATGTACGACCTTTGGTAGAAAAACCAGTTCTTTTATTAATGGATAACCATGAAAGTCATGTTAACATTTCTATTATTGAATTAGCTAAAAGATCGGGCATAATTTTAATGACATTTCATCCTCACACAACCCACAAAATGCAACCCCTTGATCGTGGTGTTTTTGGTCCATTTAAAATATTTTATAATAATGCCATGAATAATTGGATGATATTACCAGGAAATGCTGGTAAACCAGTTACAATTTATGATATATCTTACCTTGTTGGTCAAGCTTATCCTCATGCTTTTGTACCGAATAATATTGTTAACAGTTTTAAATGTACTGGGTTTTTTCCCTTTAATGAAAATATTTTTACTGATATTGACTTCTTAGCTGCAACTGTTACTGATAGGCCAATAGTGGATACTGAAACTTGCATTTCTAATGATAGCAATGAGGTTGAAACCACTCCTGGCAATTTACCATCAACATTGGAAATTGTTTCACCTGAAATAATACGACCTCACCCAAAAGCCAAATTAAGAAAGGCAGCTATTTCAAAAAGGCGTAAGGGAAAATCACGCATTTTAACTGATACACCTGAAATGAAAGTTATTTTACATTCAAAATCTAATAATGAACAATGTCAAAAACCTTTTTCAAGACAAATAAAATCCTTGGCAAAACAGATTATTTTTAATCAACATTCTGACACAAGTTTAAATAATGAAAGTTTTGATGAAATTGATTTTGGAATAAATATACTTGACAATGAATCAGAAAATAGTGAAATTGTTTCAGGAAGTTTCTTACTTGTCAAGTTAAGTGAAAAGAAATACTCTAGACATTATGTGGCAGAAGTTATTGAAGTTGTTGGTTTAGTTTACAAAGTTAAGTATCTTAAGAAATCAGGAGACAATAAATTTATACGAGAAGATGACAATATTTATGATGTAGAACTTGAAGATATTATAATGAAAGTTCCATCACCAAGTGTTGGTCATGGATCATCTAGACGCCAGTATCTTATGTTTGATGTTGATCTGACATCTTTTACTGTACAGTAATGTTTTTTAATATAATATATTTTAATTTCATATTTTTCATTGTCTGCATTAAAAGATTTCCTCTAAAAAGCATTATGGTCAAATCTAAATGAATCTGACAACTAAAAATAGTTTTGGTTGGGTTTTAAGAGGTTTCTAAGTTAAAAACCTATTTAGGGGATATTAATCTACTTAGGGCCAGATTTTTTGTATGATCATATCATACAAATTACTTCCTATTGATATCGACATAATTACTTAAAATATAAAACTCCGCCAAGTAAAAGGGTTTTGAAATCGGTAAACTTAGGTACAATGAGTTCATTTCTAATTGTACCTAGGCCACCAGCTAGTATAGCAAGTTATAGAAATATATTTTTGCTCTTAAATTATCTAAAAGATAGTAACAACTTAATTAAAAACATTTTGTACAATTCAATCACATTTGAAGTTTCCAATCTTAACCCTAACCGTCCCATGTAAATAGCATCCAACTGAAAAAAATGTGACTAAATCGAAATAGTACTGATAATTGATGTCATTTTCTTTTATTTACTACAAAAAAACAAAAAAGCAAAATCATAAGGATTATGACCGTAGATGTTACTTTAAAACACGGCCCTAAGTACAAGGACAATGAATGGCCCTTTGTACAAGACTAGATACAAAACAAAATCTATCAAAAAATCCAAACTAAGGGAGACTTATGTAATGCTGCAGTTAGTAGTTATTTTTCAAAGCAAAATTAATAAATTGAATTACAACAAAACGTTTTACTTGAAATTGTAATATAAAAGTGACAAGAAACAAAATTTTACTTTAGACCATCAAAAAATGTTTTTTGGTTATAACTTGCTGCGGCTATGTCTTTAATTTCTTACAAAATGGTTTTATATAAGCTTTTATTGACATGTGGTTGGCTAGAAATTTCTTTATAACATATAGCAAAGCTGTAATATGTCATGATTACTTATTAAAAGTCCAAATAATTCATGAGAACTTATTAATAACATTACGGTCAAAGGAACAACACACCTCGGTCAAAGGTACAACGTACATGTTGTACCATTGACTATTTGAGTACTTTTTTAAAAACGCTCAAAAATGATACTTATTGGTTGAATGAGAAAAAAGTCAAAAGTATAATTTTTGCGCAAAATATAAGAGAATAACATAAACTTTGAATGGTATAAATTGTTTCAACCGTCGAGCAAAAAAACGCCCGGAAACAAAAAGTGGTCAGAGGTACAACAGGTTCCCCTATACGTAAGTATTTGCTTTTTGCATCAATCCATTTTATCATTAAAATGATTTATCAGAGCCAAAGAATTCATTAATTGAACAGTTAAAGATGTAAAAAAATGTATATTTTTTGCGTAAAAAAAACGGAAAAATACAGCAAAGAAAACTGAAGTATAGTCTGTGAAGTTTTTATCGCTGACTTTATATATATATATATATATATATATATATATATATATATATATATATATATATATATATATATATATATATATATATATATATATATATATATATATATATATATATATATATATATATATATATATATATATATATAATTTTATATATATATATTTAACTTGAGATGAATAAACATGAAGATAAGCTTTCGGGCATGTGCTTACCACGTGGGTAAAAAAAAAAGAAAAAGCAAAACGAGCTTGTTGATAACAATTTAAATTTTTGTGAAAAGCAAAAAAAAAAACGATTACAGCGTCTTAGTAAATAAAATGCGGCGGACTTGATGGTTTTAATAAAAAGATTTTTTACTTGTAGAATGGCGAAGTGGAACTCCCTCCACGCGTTTACGTCGTGGACTTAATGCACGAACCAGGACGATTAATGACACGAGGGTCCTCTGAAGCTGTAACTTACCAAAGAATGTGAGTTTGGAAATGTGCGGACGTTCTGAAAACAATTGCAAATGTTTTTTATTTTAACGTATGAACTGTTTCTTTGTCTATTTACCAGTCCTTTGTGAACGCTTCCTTTGTTATAATAGAATTAATGCTTAGATTCGTAACAATTGTTTTTATTACTACCTGGTTAATCATTCCCAAAATCGTTGTTTTATTTTTTTTTTGTTATTTGTGCTTCGAATACAAATGAAATAAAAAAAAAATGCTTAAGCATTCGGACGGAATTGTTTTTTTTTTGTTTTTGTATTCCGTAGATTTCCCTATTTCCGAACAGTCCCTAATTACGAACAGCTTTAGTTCAACTATTGTTACATCTTTTATTTTTGTGGGATTTTTAAAAGGAAAACTGATTAATAAATTAGAAGACTAGGGTAATGAGAATATGAAAAAATATATATTGGTACCATTAAATTTATTTAATGCAAGTAAAACACTTTTTAAAACCCTAAAAGCCAACAATATAAAATCGACTTAAAAAAAAAAGACAATTTAAATTGCCTGAAAAACAGTATTTTTCTGCATAATTTAAACGTTTCCCAAATTCCGAACTGATTTTAGAATGCACCTTTTTTTGCAAAAGTTAGCGTTTTTACGCGCAAGTAATTAACAACAATATTTAAACAATAGTATTTTAACGACATTAACTAAACGACAAAACATTTTTTGGGATTTGATACGTACGTTCGGAATTAGGAACACGTGCTCCTATTTCCAAACGAAAACTTTACTTTTTAAATTAAAAAATTAACAATATTTTTATAAAAAACATACTTGTTGCTTAATATGCTCGATTCATTTTAGGTTCCAGTTTTATTTAATCAAAAAAATTAATATGAATTTCAAAAAGCAAGCGGGGTTATTCAACTTTAAGTACGATTTTGTTTGGAATTAGGGAAATCTACGGTATTGAGAAGTTTTTCAATTAAAAAAAAAAAAAGCAGAAGAAATTCGATCTTCTAAATGTTTAACACTTTTAAAGCTAAGTAAATAATTTGTATAAAGTTTATAGCGACGTTTTTCACGTGTTCGATGCTCCTTGACATAGACCACGTGAACAGGTTGTGGTCTGCTCCCTATAAATCGCGATGTTCATTGTAGTTTAATTGTGGTATGGCTATGTACGAAAAATTGTTTTTTCAGAGGGCTTATTTTTATTTAGAACTTATATTTTGTTAAATGGTATTTTTTTTGTTGGGAAATTTCGTGTCAATATTATGCCAATTAATTAGTCCAAAGAGAAATGGGAACTGACATAACATAATCTCGTATTTGAAATAGACATTTAAACTTCGCATGTTTTTAGCGTTATCAATATCGTTTACATGAAGTGTTTTCGTTTACATGAAGTTTTTCTGTTAAAGTGGACTGATGAACTTTTCAACTTTATTTAATGTCTGTTGTCCACGGCTGCAAAATGGCGCTTGTTTTTTTGTTTGTTTTTTTTTGCCTTTCTTTTTTTTACTATTCTTTATCTAAATTTTCGTTTTATGGCAGATCATTGTTCTGCTGTTAATTGTTAATATACATAAATCAGATGAGTAATCTTTTATCAAATGACACTTGATAAAATAAAACATTATTTTTCTTAGATTAAGACGGTGGGATACTTTAAGAAGAATTTCGCTAAATAAAACAATCCTACGCTGTTAATTCGCAATTTTTTTTTTTTTTTTTTTTTTTTTTTTGCAAAAAGTAAGAAAAGAAAAACTATGCTCCCACTGAACCTAGATGTTTCAACTACGGAGTAATTATAAAGCATCTTCGCTTAATTTTTCGGTTTTTAAAGAAAAATAGCAAATAAAGTACAAATTTCTATCCAGTTGTTTGAAAAAAACGCAAATGAACAAGTTTTTCAAAAAACACAGTTATAAGATACCATAATAAATTGCGATTCCCTCGCATACCTTGTATTTTTTTGTTTCAAACTCTTTAAGACTTTTTAAGGCGCAGAATTGCTACTCGAATAAATCCGTTCAACTTAATTTTCAAAAATAACTCATAATTATAAATTTGTTACACTAAAAATTTGTGCTGTTTGTAACGCAAAAAGAGTTCATTCTCGACAAATTTTAGAAAATTCAATTTATCGTCAAAGTCTTAAATACAGGTTTTTAACTTGCTGGCTATTTTTCTTTACTAACGGAAAAATTAAACGAAGATGGTTTGTGTTTAATGCAGGAATCTCTTTGGCACTTAAAAAGTAGCAACAAAAAAAAAACGAAGTATTTGTGTAAATTCCTTTAAAAATACAAAAATAATTATTACATACTTGCCCTTTTTAGTTTGATCTTAAATTGTTTGATAGTTAAGTGACAAACTTTACCTGCCAACTAAAAGCAGTCCAAAAAACGCCTTTAGGGTGTTTTTATGTAGTTTTTAGTTATAAGAAAATTTTATTTTAGTTTTTATCAAAGTGTAAATCTTGTTACCATTTTTTCTTCCAATTCCAGATTAACTCTGAAATCAATTTATCATGATCGACAGCAATAAGTAAATTTATTAGATTAACTAAATAAGTTGATTATAAAATTTAAAAAAATCTAAAAAAAGGCTAAAAAAACGAGACGTTTTATTTTCCCTGCAAGTTCATTTTTAAAGAAAAAAATTTTTTCACAGTCATGAGCGCTTGCAGAAATATGTGCAGAAAGAAAAGGGGGGGGGGGGGGGCAAAAAAAACAACTAAAAGATTAGTGAACTCTAAATGGCAACATGACATTTTTACTTTGTTTTTTGTTGAAAAAACCTTTTAAATAATTTGAAATATTGAATTTCACCTTTAAATTTTTTTAAACTTCATCAATACAAAGTGTATCGATATGATGATACACACTGTCATTGTGTGACATTTACCGGTTTTAGCTGATTCGGCCTCAATTCTGAACTACTTATTTTAATCACAAATATTTGCTTTACTGGGTGTTATTTTTAAGTTTTCATACTTTGACAATTCTTTTTTACTTTAAACTCATCATTAAAATTATCTGTCTGTTGTCAAAAAGAAAAATCAAAAAGTTGTTTCGAAACGATGAAAAAAAGTTTTGTAAAAACGATAGTCTTTCTTAGGGATTCCCGAGAGGGATGCCAGTTCGCCGAAAGTTAACCGAAAATCGCCGAATTTTGTGAGATTTTGGAAGTTTCAAAACAAACTCAGATCCCAATAAATACCAATCTTTTTGTAATCAATGTGGAAGTTTGTTTAAAACCCTATGATATTAGCGCGCTATGAGTAAAGTCAAAAATACGTTTATTAATTATAATTATATAGAAAATGTAGTAAATATTATTATGTTGAAAATGGTCTCTCTTTTTTTACTCGCTTTTTCTCAAGATTTTTGATAAAGCCGTTTAGAATTTGTAACTTTATAAAATAAGTTTCAATTTATGAGAAAACTATAGTTGCAATTTTATTATACAGGATCTTTGAGTTGTTTTTGTATATTTCATAACATTTTTTTACTAGGAAATATACTTTAATGTTACTAGTGGAAGTATATTTAGTAAACGTGCGTGTGCGTGTGTGTGTGTGTGTGTGTGTGTGTGTGTGTGTGTGTGTGTGTGTGTGTGTGTGAAATATAGAGAGAAGCAGAGAGAGAATCTGTTTGTTTTAAGTAGTATTTTTAAAAACAGTGAAAAATATTTTTATTATTCTCTTAAGCTTGTAATCTTGTTTTATAGAAATGACCAACAAAAATAATTTAGTGGACAAGAGCGTTGAGCTTTCTTCGACTAAATACGGACTAGAAAATCTCAGGGATAAAACCAGAGCAAACTTCATAAAGAACGAAAAATGCATAGCGTACTTTTTGTTTTTTTTTCAGGGTATCGGTATGATTCTACCCTGGAATTTCTTTACAAATGCCCACGAATATTTTAAGTTTAAGTTCAGTAATGACGAGAGTATCGCAAACAAATTTGAAAATGCTTTTTCCGTTGGGACTCAAATTCCTACGACTCTAGGCTTGATATTTAATTTATATTTGACTTCCAGCGGACTGGTTTCTCGTCCTGTACGTGTATTGTGTTGTTTATTTGTGTGTACGACCTGTTTTATGGTGGCCACCATATTTACTACTTTAGATACAAGCACTTGGACTTTAGAATTTTATAAGATTACAATTGGGGGGATAGTGATAAATAGCTTTTTCAGCGGAATTTTTCAAGGATCTATATTTGGAATTGCAGGAGGTGTTGGCCCGCTATTTGTGTTAGCTACAGTCCAAGGAATAGCTGTTGGTGGAATATTTACAACTATATCCAGTCTGGTGTCATTAGGCGTATCAAACTCTGTTAGCACTAGTTCTTTTGCTTATTTTTTAACGGGAACTTTAATTACGTTTCTCTGCATTTTTGCATATATTTTTTTATTTCGATTAGATTTTATTAAACTAATTTTTAATGAACCTGTTAAAACATCAGAGAATGGCTACCTAAAAACCATCTCAATAAGTAAAGAGCCGTTCCAGAAAACGTCCGTTTCAGTGTTACAAGTGTTCGGTAAGATTTACCCTTCAGCGCTTTCAGTTCTCGTTCTTTTTGCTATCACAATATCTGTTCAACCCGCTGTCGTTAGTGACATAAAATCAGTGAACTCTGGAAACGGCTCAGGTTGGAACAACGCTTATTTCTCAAATTTAGTATGCTTTTTGATATTCAACTGTGGTGATTTTGCAGGTCGAATCGTTGCCGGTAAAGTTAAAATAGTCAAAGCCAGAGGACCCTGGTTACCTATACTTTGTTTATTAAGGGTAGTTTTTATCCCGCTCTTTATGCTCTGTAATTACCAACCAAGAAGCCATCTGAAAGTTGTATTTGAAAACGATTATTCACCTGCGATTATCAATATGTTGTTTTCATTTTCTAATGGTTACCTGGCATCATTATGTATGATGTATGGACCAAGTCATGTTAATGACGAAGAAAAAGAGACTGCTGGTGCTTTTATGCAGCTGTTTCTCAGCTTTGGATTATCGCTGGGTGCTATTCTTTCGTACTTTGTTGTATATCTTATTTAGTAATTAAGGATAATTATTGAGAAACTGAATGTTGGAAAAAATTTACAGTATTTTTACAACGTCAAGTTTTTTTAATTTACTTTTTAAACACTGCTGTTCATTTTTTTATTCTAAATAGACGGCATACGGTTTCCAATTTTTTTATATTATTCAACACGTAAATATACTTTTGATTTTTTTACCACCTTGAAGAGCACGATAAAGTTGAATTAAAAAAAGCTAATTAAAAAAAAAAGATGGCTTTTTAAGTGTGTAAACGTCAAACCACCAAAGTTTTAAAATCTTGGTGAAAGAGATTTTGAAAACTTGGTAACCATTTGATCTTTTTAGACTTCAATACAATTTAGTAATAAAGTAATTTTGAGAATTGAATATTGTAAAATATACCTTACACAGCTTTAAGGAGACATAACCTCTAAAATATCAAAACAAATTTGTAAATTGCAACATAAACTTAACATTATAACTTTTCTATGCTGTTTTAATATTTGCCTAAAGAAGAATGCAAATAACAAATTCTTGTTTGAAAAAATGCCATTTTTGCAATAAACGGCTAATGTACAATACGTAGTTAAAGTTTAATTTTAAACCGTGCTTTTAAGTCTTCACTTGTCATTTAATTTTTAAATCAAAAATTAAATGAGTGCAGATCTTAGTCAGTGCAAACGAATTGCTTTCACTATATTCCAAAAACTTTTTTTAATGTTTGCTACGTTGTCCTAATAAAGTAGATAACTTATGCTATTCAGTATACGATGGAGATGACTGTTGCTAATCTATACTGATGCATACGACGGAACTCGGATAGACGGAGCTAAGATTACGTCAATTGTACTTTTAAAAAGTCAAATTTTTTATTTTGGTATCAACTTTAGAGTTACCATATTTAATGCTATTCTTTTTCCCCCATGAAAAGTACCAGTTTTTTTATTTTTATCTATCAAACCTTTTAATGAAAGATACCCAGGCTTGATTATTTTAGCAACGTGCGATTTGAAAATTGAAACACCTAGATTGTTTTAACAGTTATTCAAACTCGTGGTCCTTACGTTTCGCAAGTATGATCAGCTGTTCAATTGCTCTAATATTAATAAAGAAATTAGAAGATTATCTACTCACTTTAGTCTGCAGTGTCAGTATCAAGAATGGTGTTCAAGTTGATATTCCTTTTAGCCGCGTTATCTTATTTTCATTTCAATAAAGTTGAAGGTAATTTTTTCTTCGGGTGTGGGAACAAAAAAGGTATATCGAAAAAGTTTCTAATTTTTCAAAATATTTTTGTTTACTTTTAGGTGTGAACAAACACAAATTAGTTGTATATTGGGGACAAAATGCAGTGTATAATTTAAAGAAAGAGAAAGAATTCTGGGAAAAAGATCTTCTCCATTTTTGCAAGAACACAAGATATGACACTGTAGTACTTGCCTTTATGCATGTCTTTTTTGATGCACGACAAAAAGGTTGCTTTTAACTTTTCCGATATTTCTAAAAATTTAATTTTCAAAAAAAAAAATTTTTTGGATTTTTTAAATTTCTTTTCAAGCTTTGTGTGACCTTTAGATTCAATGCCTGGAATGAACTTTGCGTTTCATTGTGAAAAATCAATGAACGCTGATTACCCATTTTTGTATCGGTGTCCCGAAATTGAGGAAGGTATCAAAGAATGTCAAGCACGCGGTAAACAAGTTCTAATGTCGTTGGGAGGAGCTACAGGTAGTTACGGTTTTCAAAATGATGCTCAAGCTATTAAGTTTGCCAACACTGTATTTCATTTACTCCTTGAAGGAGATCAACTTAAAGACATTCGACCATTTGGAAGGTGGAATTTCTTTCATTTTTGTTAAAAATTTACTTTTGATTCATCTCTATTTTTCTGAATACATTCAATCTTTAAGTATGCTCAACTTACATTTGTCTTCATAGTGATTCTTAATTATTTTACGATTTTTTTAACATAATTCTACCTATAACTTAATGTAAATCCACATTAAAATTTAATTACTGTTTAAACTTCCCACAATTCTTTGCAAGAATTTAATTATCTTTTTCTGCAGTGCTATTTTAGATGGAGTCGACCTTGATATCGAAGGTGGAACATCCATTGGATATAGTGCTTTCATTCGAGAACTTTACAGATTGACTAGAAATACAAAGAAAAAATACATAATAGCTGCAGCTCCTCAATGCCCGTTTCCCGATGCATTTCTGGGTCCGTCACCTGGAAAAGCTTTTCAAGACGTCCCCACCATGATCGATGAAATTTACGTTCAGTTCTATAATAACTATTGTCATACAGGTTACTCTTTTGACTTTTGCTGCGACGCTCTTAAAATATTACTGTCATTACACCAAATATCGTTATTATTTTGAAAAAAAATCATTTTTTTTAGAAAAAAAAAAAAAAAAGCTTTTTTAAAGAGGTGTTATTTGCAAGATGATGATGAATGCATTAAGACCTTAAAGAATAATAGTTATTAATAAGTTACCTAATAAATTATACAAGAGAATGCTGTTTCAGGTAATTCAAAAGAATTCTACCCCAACTTTGCTCAATGGCTGGGCTATTCATCAAAGAATAACGGACCGATGATATATATAGGAGTACCGAGCCACGAGCGTGCTGCATATGGTAGTGGATTTTGGAGGACACCTGCAGAAATGGCGGTTATTTATCAAGTAAACTTTTTTGTTGAGTTTTCTTTTTGTTCGATTAAAAAATATTAAAAAAAAAAAGGACGTTAAGAAACATTTGCATTTGAATCTTCTTTTTATTCTATTAAAAAATATATTAAAAAAAAGGAGCTCAAGAAACACTTGCGTTTTTTAAAAAATTAAAAACATATGTCTATAGAAAGTAAAGGATGAACCTCGATTTGGTGGTTTCATGTTTTGGGACGCATCTTTTGATCAAAATAATGTGATTGGTGGAAAACCTTATAGTGAACATGTTGTTAATATCATGAGAGGAAGTAGTGTAACCCCAACTGAAGGACCTGTTATCACCAAATCTCCGACTACAAAAACAGCTGTTCCCAGTGTTAAAACCACTAAATCAACGACCTTTTCTACAAACCCCACCAAACCAGGTAATATGATTTTATAAATATATGATTTTACAAATATATGATTTATAATATATAATATATAAATATATGATTTTATAAATATGATTTTTAAGTAAAATAAAAACCTTGCAGAATATTTGTCTGGTTTTGATCGTTTAATAGTTAATTTTATTTGCAAGTTAACATTTTTTGCAATTAAAATTTCAGGCAGTGCATCGTGCAGTGGACTAACCGATGGCATCTACGCACATCCCACTGAATGCACTATGTTCTTTCAGTGCCAAAATGGAAAGTTCTTCCTACAAAATTGTCCTGCTGGATTGAAATTTAATCCTGCAGTAAAACTCTGCGATTGGCCGCAAAATGTTTCTTGCTGATAACGAAATATATTTCACTAAGAAATCTTAAAAATATTTAACTTAATAAAAGAACTGGGTGGAATTGTATAAACCTCAGTATTTCTAAAGATTTATTTTTTTCCCAATTAATGAATTATAAAATCTCGGATATGTAATTGAAAACTGCGTTTCTATTTTCGCAACTAGACTTAATCTAGAAAAAATTTTGCAAACTTTATAACACATTTTCATAACAAATTTTATTGGGCTTTCACAATAAAGTACAACAAAGCCCAAATAAATACAATATTGCAGAGTATAAATGCTTTTTACTCAAATCGTCTCTGAACTAAGGTAGTCTAATGATTTGCTAATGCTTATTTAAACAGAATACATCGATCTGTATCATGGTAAAGCTAGAACTTAGTGATCTACAACCGTTCCCAGGATAACTTGTCTACTAAAGCTTTCATTTCATTTTTCTCAAACTGTCCTGTAACGGACTTCACTTTCTATCAAAACATAAAATTTAAATAAAAAAAAATCAGCCATTAACTATGACTGAGTTTTTTACATTGGCCTAGATACGCATATTAATCAACATAATGCAAATAATAGAACGTATCAATACACAATCAATAGCATGTAATAGTTGTCTAACAGTTAAAAATTGCGATAAAAAACTATATGTAAAAATAAATTCAAACCCTTTTTTGTTAAAATTTGTTGTTTAGTTTTCTCTTTTAAAGAAAAAATTGTCGTTTGTCACTGCACAAGTATATACATCGTTAACTATGTAGAAAGTAGGAGTTCGAGCTTCAACTGATCTTCACACCTATATGTCCTTCTGATTTTTTCTCACTTCTCGTTTGCTCTTTTTCAAGCTTCTTTTTACGCTGCTCTTGAGAGCGTCTCTCACGCTCTAACTGCTTCGTTCGCTTTAACATAATGTCCGTTTCTAGAGATATTTCTGAATCATCTAAATCATCTCCCCAAGCACTTTGCTCGTCTTCCCATGTATCTAGCTCTGACTAAATGAGAAAAGAAAAAAAAAAAGAAAAAAAAAAAAGGAATGTAAATATTGCAAAACAAATGAATTTATAGCAGATATACAAAAAATATCATTGGAGAATGTAATGCAGAACACCACAGAAAGAGAAGTTAACTTTGCAGACATTTAGTTTACAATAAAAACACAATTTTTATGGAAGCAATTAGTAAATGACTCATACATGCACTTGGTATTGTGGTTTAAAACTAAGGCTATCTGATTGGTGGGTAGCTAACTCATTCACCAGCAAGGGAGCTTTCACCATCTTTTTTACATGAACCTTAAAAAGAAATGTTGGTCATAATGAAACGTGTACCAAAAGCTGAATATTGAAATACAATTCTATAAAAAACATATTTGATCACTTTACATAGTAAAAAATAATATGTAGTAAGAAATATGCTATGTAATAAGAATTATGTTATGCGTTAGGAAATATGCAGTAAGAAACAATGCAATCAAGTTTTAGCAACTTTTTGCTATTTTTTTTTTAAACAGATTGCACCTTGATGTTGGTTTTTCAGAAAAAATATTCAAGATGTGAATTGCAAAAAATGATGCAAAAATGAATGAGTCCATAATAATTGTATGTTTTCTATGTGTTATTTAACATTACTTTATTGACCAACATACTTTCAAGAACGCCATTCAGTTGTGACACTTTTTGACACAACTTTTGCACGGAGCAATCTTTTTTTTGTTTGACAGCACCCTTTTTACCTCAAGTAGATTGCAGAGAATTTATAAATTTCTCTTTTTCTGATTCTATCTGGATTGCAAGATAACTAAAACTTTTAATTTCCAGGAGCAATTTACCAGATCAGATAGGTGACTCAAGTAATATATTGTTTTAAGATATTTTTTGAGAACAGCTTTAGCTGAGCTAATAAATCTCATTTCTGTTTGTTAGTCATGTAAGCACTCAAGAGATAAAAAATATATTTATTTATAGTATTTTTTATAGTATTTTTTTTATTTATAGTATTTTTTATTGGTATTTTTTGAAATTAAAACTATTCAGGCACACTGGAAACTCTTCGTAAAAAATAATCCAGAATACTGGAATTATTTATCAATATATATCCAGAACAATCTCTTTGAAGACTCAATAAAAGTTATCAACACCACTACTGAACATGACCAAAAGTTGTCAACAACTGCTGAATGTACACTAACATCAGAGTTTAACTCTCCTATAGCCAAGAATGAAACTGAAATGTCAAAAACTAATCAAGTTTCTGACATTAGCAAACAAACCCTAGCAACATATACAACCCTAGACTGTTTGGCAGAGCATGGGATTGCTAATTGTCATTGAGGATTTAATTTACTCCAGACTTTGTGTTTTCTGATACAATAAATGTTGCTTTCACTTCATTTTTAGTGAATCATTCCATGCCAAATAAAATGCCTTGACTCCCACTATCTCAGATTTGGCTGATTTATTGAGAAGAGAGCTATATTTGTAGCTATAAGGCCTTACTATTCCTGAGATATTGATGTGATTCCAGACTTTGATTAATTATGCTTGGATACCAATTTGGTACCATAGTGATTTTCAGTATAAGAAATTGGAACATGATACCAGATTTTATTATAGATAAACTTTTTGATAACAGCCATAATACAAAATATACACTTTATTCACCACCTCATTAAGGCACAGTTATCAGAAAAAGCATAACTGAATAATTCTCAAACTTTCTTGAATTAAACTTCGTGTATTTATAAACATACCTGGAAAAAAAATAGAAAATTAATTTTTCCTATTTCAGGAAATATAGTAAGTCAAACAAAAATGATTTTTTATTTATTTTTTTAAATTTTAACTTAACTTTTTGTGTTGATTTACCCAACATTCTTGAGGATATAAATAAGTTTGAAAAAAAATGTCCATTAACAAAGTTATTCTATCTCTTAGTTCATATATAGTTGGTATCAAAAATAATATTTTTAGAATGTTTGCAAATGAGAGAGAATGAATTCCTGGAAGGCCCATATTACAATATCGTCAAAATTTTTCCATTAAAAAGTTGTCAGAATTATGGAAGAAGTGGTAGTCAGTGGGGGGCTAGGTCTGGTAAGTAAAGAGAATTATGAAGATATTCCAATTTCAATTCCTGTAGTTCAACCACAGCCATTTATACAAGGTGTGGCCTAGCATTTTCATGCAATAGACTAGGAGTCAATTGTTGACTGTTCTAGACTAATATCACACCTGCACTAGACCATCAAACACTCATCATCAGCTTATTTGATGAACATTGCACTTTGAAGTGTGTTTTGGTGATTTATTCTTGTCCAAGCACTAAGCTGAACATTTATGATTTATGATATTAGATTCATTTCTCATCACAAGTGACAATACAATTCAAAAATGGATCAGCTTAGTGATGAGAAAGCAACATTAAGCTTCCAAATATTTTTGTTTCTGCTTTTCATTCAGTTCATGTGGAACTCACTAATCCAACTTTTTCACTTTATCAATTTGAGCTAAATTAAGTTATTATTGTTTGCTAGCAACAAATTTCAATTGTAATTCATAGGCACTGTAAGATGAGTCAGACTCAACAGTGACCTTTAATTTGTCATTAATGACTTTTGATTATTGGTAACCACATGGCTTGTTTGTGAGGTCAAAATTACCTGTAAAAAATTTGGTGAACCAATTTGATACTACCAACTGTATAGTAATACTAGAGCCAAATACACTATTAATGTTTTGCACAACTGGGATGGAGTAATTCCAGGTAACAACTTATACTTTACCATAATACAACCATCCCATTTTCAGCAAAATTGACTTTTAAAAATTTTTTAATACTTTTTAGAGCTTACAATAACTTCTTTAAACAGGCAAGATATATGACTTTCCAACAAAATAAAACAAAATAAAACAAAAAAAACACACAAAAAATATATCAGTAAAATATTAGGCTAATGTCAGATAACAGATTCATTGATTTACATATTGTTTCTTGAGATGAAACAATATGCAGTTCCTCAAGATAGAATGCATTCCAACTAGGGTAACTTGTTCAACTGCATTAGTACAAATTGCCCTAGATGGAAGTTGTGAAAAGGAGCTGAAACTGAATGTTAATATATAGATAGATTACAATCAATATTAACACAATCTTTCATTTCATCCACACAATGAATGTTCGTGAAGTAACTGCTCCTACTTGGAAGGTAATTAGGTTATAAAGAAAACCAAATATCTAGCAGACAAATTATTAGGAATGTTCAAATGGGTTAAAAAGTGATTCTCTAGAATTTTGATGGTATTGAGAACAAGAATGATGACTTGATGATATTATTTTAGAAACTTTTAATAGTTTTAATTTTGTTGTACCAGACATTAACTTTTTGATGTAAACTTTTTGATGTTGAGATTCTTGAACAACTTTCAAAGCTTCTTGAAATTTGTCCCATCACCTAATTTTATGTTAACAATTTAGAATGTTAAAAAGGTTGTTGCTTAGAAAATCTAAAAGTAGTAAATTAATTTATACTACAAGATCGATTTAAAAATAACACAGATATTGATGTGAAAATATCTCACAAAGACTTTTCTGCAAATTAACTGAAATCGACAGTAAATTGATTGTTATTTACAGTATATTGAATTTAAACTTTTTTTTTTATTAAAATCACAAATAGCAAAGATGATTGCAGATATGATATCAACTATCTTAAGTTAAGAAAATAAACAAAAAATTAAAACTTTTCTATCTTAGAAACCCAGTTGTCTAAGAATGTTTATTTACATTTTTAAAAATTTGTTTAACAGATTTTTTGATTTGATGGTCAAGAATTGTTGGCAAATTATTAACATCATTGAAAGACTTTTTTTTTTTAAACTTGATATTAAAAAATAAATATGCTATGTAGGTTTAAGTCAAGTTCATTTTGTCTTATGCCTTTATTCTGTTAATATTTGTTGTGGTAAACTTCTTGACACAAAATGAAAATTATTGATTCTTTTTTGCATAAAAAGTTCGACTAAATTGTATGACTAAAAGGATTGCAAATTTGTAAAATATTCTTATAACATATATGCTATTTCATTAAATTACCCAAAAACAAGAGAATAGTAAGTGGAATAATAAATTTGTTTTAGGCAATAACCTATCAAAAGATAAACAGAAAACAAATCTATAATGGTTTAAATAATACAGATTTTTTTAACTAATATATAATAAAAAATGTGCATTATTCAAACAAGTTCGACCTATATAGCTTTACATTTTTAACTTCAAATTAAAAAAGTTTTTCAAGATGATATTTAAAAAACGCAATATTAAAAGAAAATAAACGTTTTTAAAAATAAAACTTCTAGCCATCCTTCAGCTTTATGTTAAAGTAAATTATAATATTTTTATTTCATTAACATACTCAATATAATTTCACTTAAATTATTTACATTACTAAAATAAATACTCACTACTTTTGCCTTATTTATGACTGGCTGCATGTCTTTAAATAAGTCTATGTCTTGTTCATTATTTTGATTGCCTCTATTTTTCTCATCATCTTCCCATGTGTTCCAATCAACAAGATTTACTTCAGTGCTATTCTAATGGGGGAAAGTAAGTTTAAATGGGTAAAATTACATTTAAAATATATTTACTAGAAGATAATGCATTTGTTACTTTAAGTAGTTTTAAAAACATGTTTACAATTTCTGAATATCATACCTACAAGTAATTCAAAAGTTTATATTTTTTCATTCAATCATAATTTTAAAAAATTAATTTAAATGATGTTTGAGCAGGAATTTTTAACAAAATAAATACTCAAAAACTTTAAAAAAGTAACTTCATGGTGTTTGAAAAAGCACTTTTAGCAAAAAGATTATTCAACCATAATTTTAAAGTTATCTTTTGGGTGTTAAAGCAACAATTTTCAGCAAAAGGGTTATTCAGTAATAATTTTAAAAAGGTAACTTTAAGGTATTTGAGTATGAACTTTTATAAACTTTTTAGATAAAAATTAACAGGGTTTAAAATATTAACGATAACGATGAAAATTAACAAAAAAAAGTTAAAAGATAAAAAGAAACCCAAGGATTTGAATATACCTTGCCATTATCCACCATTATTGAAGTTGGAATACATTGTTCGTTGCTAAAACTACTAGAATACTTCCTCTTTTTTACAAAACATAATAAACGCGAAAAAAGAGACCGAAAGTAATTGAGGATCCCAGCAAATATCTTAGCAATCAGAACCAAAAATTTCATATTAAATATATTATATGTATAGCTGTTAACCTTAAACAGGAAGAAAATTTTACACAATTCTAGGCTACATAAGGCATTATTTATCCATATTAAATATAGGCGATACCAATTACAAAATGATTGTATTGCCAGGCGCACCGACCTTAGTCCTTTATTATAAATTTTCTAATCTGTTCATTCAGTCCGAAAGTCTATTGCCGTTACATCGTCGTTTAAATGGCAAAGTGAGGAACGTGGAAAGTGGAAAACGTGTAACACATCCTAACATCATTTTTTCAAAATGATATCAAGATGCTATTAAATTTTTTTTCATCTACATTTTGGAATAATCAGAATTATCTCATTTCCTTGGTTGCTGAAATAAAGCGTATTGCAATTTGGTGAAATAGGTTTAATTGCATGTTTCTTGATCCTGTAAATTAGCGAATATGAACGTTTTGCCATTTGCCCTGCTGTTAAGAAAGAAAATAAAAGGAAGATTGGCAATAATGATATAATTGCTTTAGTAAAAAAGTTTGCATTTTTTTGGTAAAGATTAAACAATTTTTTTACGTTTTAAAACATATTACATGAAATTCAGCTGTTAATCAATATTCGGAAATTACAGATTTTCATGTCATTATTGAATTCAGGAGGTCAATGATCATGTTTTCTTAGAGAAACTACAGTTATCATCAGTTTAAGGTTAGTAGCTTACATTTATTTTTTTTCATAAGTAAACTAACAAAATTTTACTAATACTGTGATAAAATTGTAACTTTATTGCTCTATAAATATTTTTAAGTTTCAAAAAAGTCAAAAGAAGTCATTAAAATGTTATTAAAAGAAATATTAGTTAAATGGAAAAAGACTGCAGAAATGAATGTAAATGGTTTAAAGGTGAGATCTGATACGCCTTGAATGAAAATATAAACGTGGCTACAAGAGAATATGGGAAAGTTTCTAGAATAACCAACGATCTGCAAATCGGTGCGATAATTGCACAATTAATTAGTAACAATTGAGGTGGTGAGAGTCAAATTGGTATAACTCCAGTTAAACCTTAATTATATTATTAACTGTAAAAACATTAACAGTTCAAACAGTTCCAATAAATAAAACAGTCTTTTGTTAACATTATCCAATATTTTCAAAATCTCTAACATTAAACTTGGTTTTTTTTGCACTTAATAGGATAAAAGGCTCTGCCCTGAAAAGTTGTAGTGAAGTGAGTTATACCACTTTGACTGTCACCACCTCTCAATTGTACTTTGAAGGATCAAACTTTCATTTAACTTTTGTTGTTTTTGATGCTTTTTGACAATCAAAAACGATATTTCTGACTTTTGTTTTTAAGCAGCTGAAACATTTTTAAAATCATTTTTTGTAACTTTACTTAAAAGCAATAGTCGTTTGCTAAAATTTGGTTTATTAGAAACCAATTCAAACTGCAAAATTTGGCAGTTTACAGTGTTGTCAGATAATCTTTTTTTCAAACCTGCTTTAATTGGTAAGAGATATTGGTGCTGATCTAAAAAATCTGGCAGCATTGGTTTAATTTTTTGAAAACAAAGATATTAATTTTTTAAAATATTTTAAAAAGTTAGTTCTAAAAAATACAATAATCAGTGAAGAATAGATAAAAAAAATGAAATTATTAATATGTTAATTTTTTTTTAGTTTTTTAGTTTTTATGGATGTAATGAAACAAGGAAAACTTGATTAGTTAATTGGTTTAGAAAATTATTTTCCTAAGAGTTCAGTTAGTTTTGTTTGGCCTAAGAATGCAAGTCTGTCGTGCATGCATGTATGTAAACTGTCCGTTCATGCATGCATGTAGACTGCCTGTTCCTCTAATGTTCACCAACATACAGTTTTAACAACATATTGTTTTCAACAGATTGTTTTCAAATTTAGAAATGTTGATTAAATTTAGAGAACTGATCTTTTTTTAATGAGCTTAACCTGCACCCTTTTTGTAATCATACTATTTTAACTATAATCAATATTTTCTCAAACTTAAACAACTGTCAACTCAATAGTTTGTAAAGTCTGTGGGGAAAAAATAAATGTTACTAAATTCTCCACTTTGAAAACAATTTTCCATAATAATACTTTTTTAACAATTAAAATTTGAAAGTAAAAATTGTTCCATGTTTTTTTAAAAATTGTTTATACACAATATCTATAAATGTATATTTAGAACTTGTTTGAATAAATCATAAAAAATTCTTTATTTCACCTGAAAATCTTCAATAAGAAAATTTTAAATAATTTGTTAAATATGTTTGCTTTTTAACAAAAGCTAAATCATTTTAAAATATTGTTTAAAATGGTACTGTTATATTTAAATTTTGAAAATTGTGTTATTTTAAACTACAAATACAAGTTGGATGCTGAGCTTTTAACTTAAATCATTCAAGAATGTAGTACTAAAAATTTTTACTTGTAAAGTGATCCATTTATCAAGTGTAAATAAACGATCGCTTTTTGTTGTTTTTTATATTTCCAAAAAGACATTAAATATAAAAAATATTGATCTTTTATTTTTTGAAACGTAATAAGGTTTCTATAAAAAGTTCGTTATCGGTTGTATCGTTTTGATAACAAAGGTTGGATAGTTAGTTAAGAGATTTGCTCTTGCGATTGTATCAGACAATGTTTCGGCTTAAACTTCTTCTCATTTTTGAAGCGCATGCGCATTGCAATTATGAATATTAAAGTCTCTTTAAAGATTTAAGGTACATATATAAGCGACCATGTACATCCACATATTTAGAAAGTCTCATGCGTTCTTTACATCTTGATCTGATGCAATAGATCTACTTCAAAATTTTAGTCGTGAAATGGCAGATTATATTAGATAATGATATTGTTCTATTTACATTCTCTATGGAGTTTAGTAGTTAATACGTTATTTGCCATCAGAAAATCTAATAAAGGATATATAGCAACCAAAATACTTTTTGAAGATAGTATTTATTGCTTGATTTTTATTGAAGCGATGAAAATAAAAGCTATTTATTTTTTACTTTTAGCCAAATATGCAAAATCAAATTACTCCTAACAGAAGTTCCAACCTTATTCAACAAAAATGTTATTCTCTTCCAGAAAGATCTCAGTTTCATATAACACCTAAATTTGAACATAACTCACGAGGAAATTTTAATAATTACCATAATGGTAGTTCTCAATTATCAAATGCAAATTTTAGTCCATTTAGGCATGCAAGCCCTTACACAAGAGAAAATAGAAGTCCTTATGGAAGAAATCAGGGAAGTTTTCAAACAACTTTTCATCAATCTGCAAATCAAAGAAAGGTAGTTAAAAAGTTTTAAGTCCTTTTTTGTGTATAAAATGGTTTTCCATCTTCCCTATTCTCTTTTATAAATGTCATCTTATCAATACTTTTGAATTTTTTTAAATTATCTTTTCTAAAACAAAATATTTACATTTTCAGTTTTCAAACTTTTTTTCTCAACCTTTTAAAAATAGTTTAAAAACTTCTCTCATTTCAATGCCTTTAAATTTATTAGTCTAATGCTTCATCCATTGAAGAATATTTCAAGCCATCTATGCTGGAAGACCCTTGGCAAGAATTAGAAGATCGTCTTAAGCAGAAAAAAATGAGTAGAGAACTCATACATAATAATCTCCAAATTTAAATCTTTTTTACAATGAGATCTTAATGAAACCTGTTTATTAAGCTACCCTCTAATTATACACAGTTATAAGATTATTATTATTGTGTTATGAGAAAAGTTTTTTTAAGCATTGTGTGTTTAAAAATGGTGAAAGTGAAACTTCATCGCAGAGATAGAGCCATTGTATGCAAACCTTCCAAAACATCTCTTGCATTTTGAAGCATCATGTTAGGTGGAGGCATAAATGAAGACATATCTATAGAAGTTTTATTATTTCCTGGAAGCATTTCAATTAAATACGTGTATGGTATATGCAATTTACTATGTGCCCAGTCTGTGCTGCTTCCAGAATTTGGGTCTAAAAAAGATTTTTTTATAATAAAATAAAACAATTTTTAGAATTAATAGTTTTGAAAAATATGGATTTATCTATTCTTTATATTTGAAAATTGTGACAAGTATAATTCTTTATTATTAATGATTAAATTCTTATAAATTAACTTACATAGTTCATCATGTGAAGTTCCAATAGAATATTTTACCCCAGATAACTTTTCCATTGCATTCACTGCAAGCTGCGCTACTCTTTTCTAAAATAGATTCAAAATTAACAATAAAAGTTCTATTTTTACTTGTGTGTGGGTGCATATTTATTCATACAAACCATTTCGTTGAATGACTTTGGTAAATGTTTTGTGAATCCCCATGGTGTCATCCAAGATAATCCAAATGAATGTAAACTAACATAAGCTACTGTTTCTTTCCTTGTGCTGTTCAAAAAGTTAGACAGTGCAATTGATTCTTTCTCTGAAAATGGCTTATGCCCTGCATACATTTCAAAACAAGGGCTTACAGGAGCTCCAACACCTAAATTAAAAGTAATCAATTGTATCAAAATTATTGCAAATTCTCGTTTTTTGTGTTTCACTCATTTTTAGTTATTTCCAAAAATTAAAAAAAGTCTAAATGTTTGCACCTCCCCATGCTTCATCAAAATTTCTATTTATATCTACACCAATACACAACTCATCATTTTTTTCCTTTCTCAATTTGAGTTGTTCAGCTGTAAATGATCTATTTTTTCTCCATAACCTTGTAGATTGGTTGTGCCATGTGTAAACATATCCATCTGGGTTTAGAACGGGAATTATAACCCAGTTAAAACGCTTGATTAACTCAGTAAGATTAGAGGTTGAGTAACCCGAGGACAGCTGAAATTTAAAAAAAATTGACTTAGAAAATTTATATTTTCAGGAAACTTAATATGTAGTTGAAAATTATTATTCTTTGCTTTTTAACTAGTACAGTATTTATAAATTAAATCACCTTATTTATTATATACATACAAGTTGAAGGGGCTAGCCATTCTCTTGCATGTGCTCCACAATCAATTACGATAGTTTTTTTCGATTTTCTGGAATCAAGTTTTTTCTCGATCTAGAACGATTGAGAATAATTTTCAGTTTGCAGAGCCTTTTAGAGAGAACTAAGACCTAGATAAAAGTAAGATTCTTGATGTCTCTTTAAAATTTTAAAATAATCTAAAAATTTTAATAAAACTATGGGAAAAAAAAATTAGCATTGAAATTATGCGTCGTTTCAACATTGAAAAATTGAAACAGATTAGGAATGAAATTAAGTTGAGGGGGTGGTTCTCGAATTGCAGTTTCGGATTGAACAACAAAAATGTAAGGATTTCAAGTCCACGAACCTAAAAGTACTTAAATCACATTAATTTTAATAACGAAACTAGACTATTTTACAGGGCCATTGAAATCAATCTTTATATGGAGGACCACTATTACAGTTATCAGTGTTGGGTAATATTAGAAAGACAACTACAAAGGTATCACATTGTGGTACTTTACTTTTCATATCTTAAGGCAGAAATCATGATATATAAATAAAAAGGGTGGTTAAAAGATAGAGATTTACGATGTTGAAAAAGATGTTGAATGTTATTGGACAAAATGGAACAGCTTGTAAATTTACTTCTTACAATTCTAGTTAGGGGTTGTATTAAAGTATTTACAGGACGCGGTAATTATAGGTTTTAACAAAATGCTAAATTCTTTTTGTTAAACGTGTATGCAATTTATTGAAAACAAGATTTCAAACTTTCTTAACAAGTGTAACCAGCATAATCTTTAAAATTTAGTTTACTTAACGATATGCAGCGATAAGATACACTCAATAACTATCAAAGATGTAAGAGAGTGGGAGAATGTTCTTTTTTATATCTATCAAATTTGTACTTCACATCAAAATTATTTATTGATCCTTATACTTGATTTTGGCAGCTTTATGTAACCCCTGGATACACTTATTTTACTTTATGTACTGAATAAATATAAACAAATTAAAATATGCTTTATTAAGCAATTCATTTTTACTAAAACTATTTTCAAATAGAATTTTATCAAGATAATTTTGTAATTGCACTTGGTTTGGATGGGGGGGGGGGGCTAATTTAACATAGGTTTAAAGGTTTACTATAATTCTACCAGCAGTAACACTGGTTAAATAGCTGGAGTAATTCAGTTATTATTTTGTATTAAGGTTTTTTAGGTGTTATTACAAAAGTGAAAAAACATTTTGTCTATTGATGGGAGGGAGGGGGGTAAAGAGGAGTGGAAAGCAGTCTCTTTCGCTTCCGGTTACTTTAAATTTTATGAATTGACTACTTGAAATTCTATTAAAATATTGTATCAGTGTACAGATTCTGTGTACTGTGATAGTGTACAAGTTTGTTATGATGAAAAGTGATCATCTCTCAAAGACTTCAAGTGTGTATTAGTATTACATTAGCTTTATAGGATTGGAAATATAAAACACATAGAAAATGTTAGGTCAACGTTTTCAGTTATTTAAGTAGTTGGATAACCAAATACGCTACAAAACGTGCTAAATCTAAATTATGTTTCTTCTTTGGCAACATTTAAAAAAATTCCCAGGTCCCTCTTTAGGAGGCACCGCAATCAAACCTCTCCTTCCCCTTCACTCCTTTTGTAGATTAATCTCACTTTGTGAACTACCACACTAATATCTCTATAAACATCTATGTAACAGTGGAAAAGAAATTTAACTAGAATTATTTCTACATTAAAAGAATTATTTACTACAAACACCTGCCTAGAGGTCTAATAATATCAGAGCAATAAATGCTTTTAAAATCAACTTTTAAAACCATACTGACTAAAAATAGTTAAAAAAGAATCTCCAGGTAGTTAAAAAGAAAATGATATATAACAGGTTACCTTCAATGCCCATAAAGTTCTGTTTTCAAAAGTTGTGCCAATGCTGAATAACGTGTAGTTTAGATTTTTTACATGGCTTTTTGAGATTCTATGCAATTCCTCTTCTATCTACGGTATATTCTCAATAAAATTTTTTTGAATGAAAAATGTAAAATTTTTTTCACTTTATACTATTCTCTGATTATTTAAAATTTTTACACTGTCTCTTATGAAATTATACTGTCTCATCGTGGGTATGATATGATGTGTTAAGAAAATATCTTACCATGGAGTATGGTTGGTATTGTGAATAATTAAACGAATCACTCATTTTCATTTTAGTCATCTTGTAAGGTTTGAATTTGGGGATTATTTCTGTGCTTAAAGAGGTATGTAATAATAAAACAAAAACTGCTGAAAAACCGACGAAAGACATCGCCATAATTTCTTTTCCACTTCAACAGAATACGTTTATGCTCAAGGTGTGGGAAGCGTTTTTATAATCATTTTTAAAACGCCATTTATGTTATATTTAATGCAATCGAATGCAGAAAATAAGTAAGTTATTTTAAAATTTTAATTTAACATAGTATTAATGTAATAATCTTTATGAAACAAAAAAAAAGTTTTTTTTAAAGATTTGTAAAGAATCGTTGTCAACGTTTTTTTTTTTTTTTTTTTTTTCCTCTTCATGAGGAGCGCACATTAAAAACATACTATATATGTTTATTAAGAAATAACATATATGTTTATATTAAGAAATACTAACACGCTTTTCACCTGTAGCTAAAATTGAGGCACTTAAAAATTTATTGCAGTTCAAACCTTTTACTCAAAAACTTTGATAGACTGATACAACAGATACCGTGTTATAGCTCAGATGTCACAAATAGTCAAAAAGTTCTCCTTGGTGTTTTTCTGCTTGCTGATGGATTTGGAAAATGTTAAAAAATTAAAGTTGCTACAGCTTCTAGAACATTATGAATGTGCTGACCAGGTATTTGTGTGTTGGTATGATACAACCGGCATTAGCATTGTTTAATTATTGCGTATAAAATTAAACTAGTCAATTTTTTTTGGGTAGTGCAGACACCACATATGTAAAATTCACATCCACTTCATGATAACTTGACGAGAAAATCGTTTATAAAGTTGAAAAGTAAATAGCCTCATGTTTTTAAGAGCGCTAACAACTGGATAATACGGTTAAGTTAGACACAATACATTCAAAAATTGTGAAAAGTGCTCTTTCATTTTGCAATTAGGTTCTTGCTAAAAATTCATTTGTATAAAATGATTAGTTTTTGAAAAGTTACTTTTCAAACACTGAAAAAAGCTCTAAATGTTAGTTCTGAAAGAGCTGGGCTAAAGTTTACTTATCATACTTGGTACTCAACTCAGCAGCTTCTAATATTAGTAATTGGAGATAACAATGTAGATGATGCTGAAAAACTAAATATCCTTCATAAGGTTTTGGAATTTTTTGTATTTGCAGATGTGACATCTGGATTCAGAATGGAATTTTTAAAGGTGCGTTTTATTCTTTTATTATCCAAATAATTTATTGTAAGTTGCTGTCACCAAATTTTTTTATAATAGGAGCCCTTGACTGTCCTGGCCTTCTATAATCGTGCTTTGAGGGCAGTTCCTATGCCGCTATTCTTAGTGCACATTAACAATAACAGCGAACATTTTTAAAGCACATCTCAATCAAAACGAAAGAAAGTAATTTACCACAGCTCAAAACACATTTCTATCGCACGATTAAGGAATAGCTTAATGATATTTTAGCTGAAATCAAAAACCGAGAAACAAGATTCAAAGATGGTAAACAAATTGATTTTTGGTGGTAAACAAATTGATGTGCAAAACCAATAAAATTCACTTATTCACTTCATCTCATCTGCATTCCTAAAAGAAACATAAGTATTATCAAATTACCAAATAAATCACTTCGTTCAGCTAAAAGATATTGGCTTTGCAAATACAAGAAACATGGAAATGGAACTCAGCACGGTTGTTTTAAAAATAAGCAAAAAAAGAAAATGAACCTTATTTTGAGTAAAGATAAGTAAGAGAGTAAATAGAGTAAGTATAATTGATAGTGCAGTTTGCAATAATCTATACAGACCTATAAGTAAAATGTTTGCAATAATATATACAGACCCATAGAGTATACAGAGTTAGGCTTAACCTGTATTACAAAAAAAAGTAAAGTTGTGTACTACGTAGGTGACATCTCAGGATTTCCAAAAATTTTTGATTGAGTAATGAAAATGGAATTCAAAAATCTTTTTAAATTCAACGATGTGGTAAACCTAATTAGAGTCATTTTATTAGATGGAGTGACGATTTTATAAAAGAATTATCACCATTTTAAGAAATATAACATAGTTGTTCTCTTGATCTCAAACCAGCCATCTCAACTTACAAAAATGTTTAGAGACGAATGGTATTGCTTAGAAGGACTCTCGGTTTCTCCCCCATTGCAACATTCGGAATACCAGAAAAATGGATAAAGAGTTGGAAAAATAAACCCCAAAGTTGTAAAATAAAGTCTTGCTAAACTTTGTAACAAAAGTTTTGAATATAACGAGTAAATTAACATATCATTTATTAATCTACTCTTTAGCACTTTTAAACTTTCCAAACAAAAGCTAGTCGGAGTGTTAAGGTAAATTTCACGTATTTTCTCCTACACAATTATATGAATGGTTAATATTCCAAAAATTGATGGAAATAGGAGTGTATTGTTGGCGGTCTTGTTCCAGAAATCAACTATCCATATTCCTGCCCTATAACACTATATACCCTGTAAATAGAAAAGTTTAGGCGCAAAAAGACTTGTCTTATATGCAAAATTCAAATTTCTTTAAGCGGGTGTTCAAAACAAAGGATTTTTATTTGCACAATAAATTTCCCTTGTTTATCCTTTAACGAAATAAATTTAAAAAATTAATACAACAATTGTCAGATACTAAGAAATTGCATATCTCCACAAACATTACATAATTTGTAAATTATTTCTCCATTTAGTTAAAGAAATTTAAAAGAAAATGTTTATTTTTTTTGTTACTTTTATTATTACTTATATTAAAAGCAAAATAAAAATGTATTTTAGTACAATAATAATAAAGATCTAAAAGTTTAGAAAGTTAGTAATATTAAAAAATTTTTTCTTAGTTTTAGAAAAAAAACTTAAGCACTTAAATATTATTTTTAAAAAGTTGTTTTGATCACAACCTAAATCCGTTAATAAAAGATTCATCTTCGCTGCCATCTTCGTGGTTAAAATAGGAGGAAAGTTCATTATGCTTTGATACAAATATTTCCATTTTCTTAATAATCTCTTCTAATATCAATATTTCTTTTTGCATTGCTCTGTTCGTTTGCCTGTTATGCAGAATTTCCTGAGACAAAGCCAGAAAAACATCTCCTCTTAGAGATACATACCACAGTCCATGCTGTGATTTAGAGGCTTTGAAGCGGATTAATTCCGTTTGTTTCATAGATTTTTCTGACATACCCATTATTGAATATGTTAAGCTCATTATGTCGTCATCAAAGTTACTTTGGAATTTTGTGTCTTTTTTTGAAAAAAGAATTTCAGTTTGAGATTCCTCTTCTTTTACTTCAGGCAATAATATTGCTAATGAGTTCCTATTTGTTGTTTGGGGGAATTTCGGGTCATTATCTAAAATATGTTGAGGTGTATGGTTAGAAGTAATATCCGGCGCAGCTGAATTGCAATTTGTTTCGTTGTCATGAAGTACGGAGTTAGTCATATTATCTATTACATTAGCTGCGCTTTGTAGTTCGGCTTTGTCAATCATTAATCTTTTCGGCAACTTTTCTGTAAAACTTTTTTTGAAAAGTAACGTACGTTGCACAGATTTCTCTTTGCATCTTTTTCGCACAGACCATTTGCTAGCATATTCGTTCGTTGTGCGAATACTGCATTGCACATTCTTTTTCGAAAAAATATCGTATGAAATTTTATTACCATATGCATTTTCAAGACTTTTAATAGAATAGATCTTTAACAAGATGTCAGATTTATTTATAATCTTAATTGGGCTAATAAATAATTTGTTATCTTCTGAGCAAGCTGTTAAATCCATCATTTTACAACAAGAAATTACATTATAACAATAGGCATTTGTTAATTCATCTTTATAGCCTTTAAAAAGGTTACCTCCTGTTAAACTATTCAGTTGTGGAGCAATTTGGAACAGACTTTCGTGCTCTGGCGTAGTGCAATTCATAACATTTACAAGCTTAGTAATGTTAAAAGGTTCAATAGCTAATTGGTTTTGATTGGATTCGGATGTTTTAGAGCAAGGTTTGCTATTTAACGGTAATTTTTCAAAAGGAGTTTTACTGCAATAAGCACATTTCAATATTTTAGCGACTTCATGTTTCTTCGATAAGCCGTTAGGATTTTGTTCTGCAATTTCATCTTTAATTTCCACTTTACACTCTAGTATGTCGTAAAAAGCTATTTGAAAACTCGTTATAAAAAATGCAATAGGGGTTATAGCAGAAGACCAACTGAGGTTGATGTCAATTGTATTTACACGAAATGTGGGTTTTAGATCAGAACCTAATTCTATTGCGTCATTACTACCCTCGAACATTATGATAGGCTGAATTGTAAAGGGCAGACCAAGTATAAATAGGACTAGTATAAACACTGCGCGAAATGGAGACAATAATATCAGCCAAACGGAGGTGTTTTTTGTCAATAGTGAATCGTACATCGGATAGATAATGTTTATAGATAAGGCAAACCAGGAGAGAAGCAATAGAGTTATACATCGTTCGTTTCGAGATCGACTCTGAAAACGTCTGAC